>NW_028240796.1:1087500-1279146 GCF_964263255.1 Lissotriton vulgaris | reverse complement strand
TTTAATATCCATGTTATGTTTGTCAAAAGACCTATGAAATAGGATTTCTAAACTGTTTGACATTTTATGTTTGATCTTAATGATCATGTCTCTAAGAGGATAAAACTGAATTATGCAACCTAGTCCCCATTTTATAACAGGCAAGAGACATCCTTCCAGGTTTCTGATAACAATACTGCACTTTAATATTACGAGCGCAATAGAAGAGTGGATGTAGGAGTGGCATCTTCCCTTTACATTTTTTGTACTTTACCAAAAAATACACATCGCATTTTACATTTGTGTACAATGATGGAACCTTCAGTGATCGAACATGAGTGCAATAGTCGAGGTGACACTATAAAAAGCACATAGCACTTTTCTGTACTTTACAGAAAAAAAATACATTGCACTTTATTTTGTGTGCAATAATGGATCCATCAGTGATTGAACATGAGTGCAATAGTAGAGTGTTGTATGGCGTTTTAGATTCCGAATGAATTTTCCCGATTCATGCCCTTATATAGGTACAAATTGCGTTGCCGTTATATAGGCATAGAAATCAAGCCCTTATTTAGGCATAGCCCCTGCAACACAAATACAGGCATGGCTACTTCCATCCGTTTATCAACATCACAACGATTTCCTGGAAAACCAGACTCTTAAGCAGAAGGGACTTCCCCTAGCCTGGATATTGATTTCTCCAAGAAACTCATTTATTATGCATGAACAACTATTCCTTAGGGGTTCATCCATGACGTTCATATGCCCGACTTTACTTCAAAGCTGGCATTCCTAAACACCTTCAAGGTATAAATATACCTTCACTTGCTATAGCAGAGCACAGTATTGTTTGGTGCAGTTTGACTACCTACTTGCCAGACGCAGCTAGCTACAGCAAGTGCCGAAGGAAGCCGACTCTCCAGCTGACGCACTGACAAAAAGCTGTCCTCCTTTGCTGAGAAATCCAGCTCCAGTGTTTCTGACTCCCCTTGCGGGGTGCTAGGACATCGAGTCTGAGACAGAGATACCAACCTCCTTCATTCTAAGGTAGGGAACTGATTAGAACCTAGAGAAACCTTTGGCAATTCTTGACAGAACTAAAACCTATGCTAAAGACCACATTTACTTCTTCCCTGGTACTAGAACTAGGTTAGGTACATTGGGGTAGGCGTATTTTAGAACCACCAGTTGAGTATTTTAGCCTGTGTTATTTATGTATGTATTTTTATATGTCATAGCACTAGACAATGCTATTACAGTATTATTTTATAATACTATTCTCGCTGTACGCATTATACTTTGCATTTTGTCTAACAATTGTAGCAGTTCACCTCTCTTGCATGAGAAAGAAGACTGTTCAATAAATCATTTTATTGAAAATACCTGTCTCACTATTTCTCTGCAACTCTGTAGAAACAAAGCATGCATGATTGACTGAGTAGAATAGTTATCTATTGTTTCCACAACTCTGAAGATATTTGTTCCAGTCCTAGGGAAACAAAGTTGTCATGTTTATGAGGTTGTCAGAAACTAATCCCTTCTTGTGTATTAGGTTTAGTATATTCGATAGAGACATACTGACCTCATTCCTATGTCACATCTATAGGATATATTATTCCAGTGCTCAGAGCCTATTGGGAATATAGGAACTAGACTACAAGAGGTGATACTAAAATATGCACATAGCACTTTTCAATCTGGGCATTCTACAGATACAGCATTTGTCATGAACACCTCTTTTTATATGTCTTTATATGTGATTTATGAATGAAATATCAGTGTTGGTGCATTAGAGGAGGAGTAATGTGAGTGGTTAATGGCTCTCTGTAATCTGTACATGGGATATATCAAGCACTCTGCACTTTATATCCAACACTAAAATGTTCTGTTGACCTGCTATTCTATATTACACCTCCTATCCTTGGTACTTTACAAGGACAGAACTTTGCACATTGCACTTTATAATCCATATAATTTATTTCATCTTTGCACCCTATAGTCTCATACACGTTTTGTAAAATATTTATTTTTAGAGTTTTGTATAGCGCTTACAAGACCCAGGGGTATCAGAGAACTATTACAGCATACATTAAAAGATAAAAGCATAAGCAATAAAGTACAGTGAGAAGCATCAAGTATATTGGGGCCAAGAGGAACGAGGTCATTGTCCGGATGCATAGAGATGGCGGTTGAGGAGAAATTATTTTAATTGTCTCTTGAAGATCGTGAAAGAAGGATAAGTCCCGATGTGAGCAGGGAGAGAGTTCCACATTTTTGGGCCATTCCCAGAGAAAGAGCAGGAGAGGGCTTTTTGTTTATGTCTTTTTGGGGGATTAAGAGTAGCGAATTGGAGCTTCTTCGGTTTCTTGATTGACCAGCTTTTGTGAGTTTACCAGCAAGGTAATCCGGTTTGCCTGTGCGCAAGGCTTTATGTGTGAGGCAGGCCGTTTTGAAGGTGCAGCGTGCTTTGATGGGTAGCCATTTTTGGGCCACTAAAGCAGGAGTGATGTGGTCATATTTCCTGGTCCCTGAGACCATTCTTGCTGCTGCATTTAGGGTGGATCTCAAGTGGGCTGTGTGTGTTCTTGCTGTCCCGGTTAGAGTGGCATTATCATAGTCAAGTCTAGATAGAACTAGAGATTGGGCTGCAGTTTTTAGGTCATTGGGGGTATGAAAGGTTTGATTTTGTTGTGGAGTTTTAGGTTGTAGAGGGCGCCTTTTGCTGTGGATTTGATGTGAGAACTCACGTTGAGGATTGGGTCTAGAGAGATCCCTAGTTATTTGACTGAGTTTGCTGGAGTTTACTTTACAGTTTAGAGAGTTAAGGTTGTTTAGCTATTCTTGGATCTGAGGGGTTTGCTCGTGATTTGAGAAGACAAGGATTTCGTTTTTTTCTTGGTTGAGTTTGAGGTGGTTGAGAGTTAGCCAATGTTCTACTTTTGAAAAAGTGGAGTTTAGGCGGACGATGTCATTGATGGAAGAGACACAGCTGGGTGTCGTCAGCATAGAGATGGTAGGCGATGCTTGCCTGTTTTAGAATGGCAGTGAGTGGTTTCATGTAAATGTTGAAGAGTGTGGGGGAGAGGACTGAGCCTTGAGGAACTCCTCGAGTTGAGGGGGGGTTTTGGACATTGAGTTTTTGATTTTTATGAGGTGTGAGCAGTTATGTAGAAATGAGGGGAACCTTTTTAGGACAGTGCCATCAGCTCCTACGTGTTTTTGTAGGGCGTCTAAAAGTAGTTTTTGATCAACCTTGTCAAAAGCAGCTGATAGGTCGAGGTGGACAAGTAGGCAGCATCTGTTGGAGTCAAGGGAGTTGTGAATGTCGTTCGTAATGCTCAGTATAGCGGTTTCTGTGCTGCATCTCTTTCTGAACCCGGATTGGTGTGAGTCGAGTAGCTTTTTAGATTCCAGGTGTTGGTTCAGTTGGGAGAGAACACATTTCTCCAGGATTTTGGCTAGGAAAGGGAGGTTGGTGATGGGCCTAAATTTTTTTAGGTAATTTGAGTCGGCATCAGGGTTTTTTAGAAGGGGGGGTTTGGCCTAGTTTGAGGCAGTCAGGCATTAGTCTGTTGTTTAGAGAGCTGTTGATAATCTTTGTCCACAGTAGGGTTAGGGTGAGGTTGAGGTTCTTGGCTAAGGAGCCGGGTAAAGGGTCTGCAAAATGGTTGTAGGGTTTTTGAGTTAGCAATCACATTAGAAATGTCTTCTTCGGCGAGAGGGTTGAAGTCTTTCCACCGCTTGGGAGGGGATAGGTGACCAGGGTTAGGGGTGACTTTGGGGGTCAATGGAGGAGCGGTCTTGTCATCCATGAGCTTAGTGTGTGCTGGGGATGGGAGAGGTTTCATTAGGGGTGCGGATTTACCGTCTTGGGATTGAGGGTGGTGGTCTAGGGAGAGCTCAATATTGGAGATTTTGGCATCGAAGAATTTAGCCAGGTTGTTACACTCAAGTTTAGAGGCAGGTGGGGTAGCTTTAGTGGGCTTGGAGGTCTGTCTCTGAATGATGTTAAAAAGTTATTTGGGGCGGTTTTTGGCTTTGTCTAGTGCGTTCCGGAAGAAGGAGGCTTTCTCCATGATTATGTGTTTTTTGTAGTTACTGCATTCTTTCCTGAGTTGAAAGAGGTTGATTGTGGATGGGTTCCTTCTCCAGAGTCTCTCAGCAGCTCTTACTTTTCTTCGTTCAGAGTTAAGGTCGTTATTAAACCAGACACGGGAGGGGATGTCTCTAACTCTTTAAGTTTTAGGCGGGCTAGCTGGTCAAGGGCAGTTGTCATTGTTCTTTGTGCAGAGTAGTGAGCTCAACCGTGTTGAGGTTGTCCGAACCGGTTGGGAGCAGTGAAGTTATGGTTTCTTGAAGGGCAGGGAGGGGGATGTCCTTGAGATTTCTGGTCCATTGGTGGGTGATTTGAGACTTGATTGGTGGAGCTACGGTTTGGTTGATACTGAAAAGGATGATGTGGTGGTCTGACCAGTCGTTTGGGAGAATGTTATTTACGGTTATAGTTTTGTTTTTGGCTAGGATAGCATCTAAGGTAGAGCCCTTGTTGTGGGTTTGACCCTTGCAGTGTTGGGAGAGCTATATTTGTGTATATCACACAGGTTTAAATGAATTGTTGTTTTATGTTTGATCTTACTGATCATGTCTCTAAGAGGATAAAACTGAATTATGCAACCTAGTCACCATTTTATAACAGGCAAGAGACATCCTTCCAGGTTTCTGATAACAATACTGCCCTTTAATATTACGAGCGCAATAGAAGAGTGGATGTAGGAGTGGCATCTTCCCTTTACATTTTTTGTACTTTACCGAAAAAAACACATCGCACTTTACATTTGTGTGCAATGATGGAACCTTCAGTGATCGAACATGAGTGCAATAGTCGAGGTGACAATATAGAAAGCACATAGCACTTTTCTGTACTTTAAAGAAAAAAAATACATTGCACTTTATTTTGTGTGCAATGATGGATCCATCAGTGATTGAACATGAGTGCAATAGGAGAGTGTTGTATGGCGTTTTAGATTCCGAATGAATTTTCCCGATTCATGCCCTTATATAGGTACAAATTGCGTTGCCGTTATATAGGCATAGAACTCAAGCCCTTATTTAGGCATAGCCCATGCAACACAAATACAGGCATGGCTACTTCCATCCGTTCATCAACGTCACAACGATTTCCTGGAAAACCAGACTACTAAGCAGAAGTGACTTCCCCTAGCCTGGATATTGATTTCTCCAAGAAACTCATTTATTATGCATGAACAACTATTCCTTAGGGGTTCATCCATGACGTTCATATGCCCGACTTTACTTCAAAACTGGCATTCCTAAACACCTTCAAGGTATAAATATACCTTCACTTGCTATAGCAAAGCACAGTATTGTTTGGTGCAGTTTGACTACCTACTTGCCCGACGCAGCTAGCTACAGCAAGTGCCGAAGGAAGCCGACTCTCCAGCTGACGCACTGACAAGGAGCTGTCCTCCTTTGCTGAGAAATCCAGCTCCAGTGTTTCTGACTCCCCTTGCGGGGTGCTAGGACATCGAGTCTGAGACAGAGATACCAACCTCCTTCATTCTAAGGTAGGGAACTGATTAGAACCTAGAGAAACCTTTGGCAATTCTTGGCAGAACTAAAACCTATGCTAAAGACCACATTTACTTCTTCCCTGGTACTAGAACTAGGTTAGGTACATTGGGGTAGGCGTATTTTAGAACCACCAGTTGAGTATTTTAGCCTGTGTTATTTATGTATGTATTTTTATATGTCATAGCACTAGACAATGCTATTACAGTATTATTTTATAATACTATTCTCGCTGTACGCATTATACTTTGCATTTTGTCTAACAATTGTAGCAGTTCACCTCTCTTGCATGAGAAAGAAGACTGTTCAATAAATCCTTTTATTGAAAATGCCTGTCTCACTATTTCTCTGCAACTCTGTAGAAACAAAGCATGCATGATTGACTGAGTAGAATAGTTATCTATTGTTTCCACAACTCTGAAGATATTTGTTCCAGTCCTAGGGAAACAAAGTTGTCATGTTTATGAGGTTGTCAGAAACTAATCCCTTCTTGTGTATTAAGTTTAGTATATTCGATAGAGACATACTGACCTCATTCCTATGTCACATCTATAGGATATATTATTCCAGTGCTCAGAGCCTATTGGGAATATAGGAACTACACTACAAGAGGTGATACTAAAATATGGACATAGCACTTTTCAATCTGGGCATTCTACAGATACAGCATTTGTCATGAACACCTCTTTTTATATGTCTTTATATGTGATTTATGAATGAAATATCAGTGTTGGTGCATTAGAGGAGGAGTAATGTGAGTGGCTAATGGCTCTCTTTAATCTACACATGGAACATATCAAGCACTCTGCACTTTATATCCAACACTAAAATGTTCTGTTGACCTGCTATTCTATATTACACCTCCTATCCTTGGTACTTTACAAGGACAGAACTTTGCACATTGCACTTTATAATCCATATAATTTATTTCATCTTTGCACCCTATAGTCTCATACACGTTTTGTAAAATATTTATTTTCAGAGTTTTGTATAGCGCTTACAAGACCCAGGGGTATCAGAGCATTATTACAGCATACCTTAAAAGATAAAAGCATAAGCAATAAAGAACAGTGAGAATCATCAAGTATATTGGGGCCAAGAGGAACGAGGTCATTGTCCGGATGCATAGAGATGGCGGTTGAGGAGAAATTATTTTAATTGTCTCTTGAAGATCGTGAAAGAGGGATAAGTCCCGATGTGAGCAGGGAGAGAGTTCCACATTTTTGGGACATTCCCAGAGAAAGAGCAGGAGAGGGCTTTTTGTTTATGTCTTTTTGGGGGATTAAGAGTAGTGAATTGGAGCTTCTTCGGTTTCTTGATTGACCAGCTTTTGTGAGTTTAGCAGCAAGGTA
The DNA here is from genome assembly GCF_964263255.1 of Lissotriton vulgaris. NCBI lineage: Eukaryota > Metazoa > Chordata > Amphibia > Caudata > Salamandridae > Lissotriton > Lissotriton vulgaris. The sequence goes on along the minus strand of NW_028240796.1, from coordinate 1,272,223 downwards.
ATCCGGTTTGCCTGTGCGCAAGGCTTTATGTGTGAGGCAGGCCGTTTTGAAGGCGCAGCGTACTTCGATGGGTAGCCATTTTTGGGCCACTAAAGCAGGAGTGATGTGGTCATATTTCCTGGTCCCTGAGACCATTCTTGCTGCTGCATTTAGGGTGGATCTCAAGGGGGCTGTGTGTGTTCTTGCTGTCCCGGTTAGAGTGGCATTATCATAGTCAAGTCTAGATAGAACTAGAGATTGGGTTGCAGTTTTTAGGTCATTGGGGGTATGAAAGGTTTGATTTTGTTGTGGAGTTTTAGGTTGTAGAGGGCGCCTTTTGCTGTGGATTTGATGTGAGAACTCACGTTGAGGCTTGGGTCTAGAGAGATCCCTAGTTATTTGACTGAGTTTTCTGGAGTTTACTTTACAGTTTAGAGAGTTAAGGTTGTTTAGCTATTTTTGGATCTTAGCGGTTTGCTCGTGATTTGAGAAGACAAGGATTCCGTTTTTTTCTTGGTTGAGTTTGAGGTGGTTGAGAGTTAGCCAATGTTCTACTTTTGAAAAAGTGGAGTTTAGGCGGAGGATGTCATTGATGGAAGAGACACAGCTGGGTGTCGTCAGCATAGAGATGGTAGGCGATGCTTGCCTGTTTTAGAATGGCAGTGAGTGGTTTCATGTAAATGTTGAAGAGTGTGGGGGAGAGGACTGAGCCTTGAGGAACTACTCGAGTTGAGGGGGGGTTTTGGACATTGAGTTTTTTATTTTTATGAGGTGCTAGCAGTTATGTAGAAATGAGGGGAACCTTTTTAGGACAGTGCCATCAGCTCCTACGCATTTTTGTAGGGCGTCTAAGAGTAGTTTTTGATCAACCTTGTCAAAAGCAGCTGATAGGTCGAGGTGGACAAGTAGGCAGCATCTGTTGGAGTCAAGGGAGTTGTGAATGTCGTTCGTAATGCTCAGTATAGCGGTTTCTGTGCTGCATCTCTTTCTGAACCCGGATTGGTGTGAGTCGAGTAACTTATTAGATTCTAGGTGTTGGTTCAGTTGAGAGAGAACACATTTCTCCAGGATTTTGACTAGGAAAGGGAGGTTGGTGATGGGCCTAAAATTTTTTTGGTCATTTGAGTCGGCATCAGGGTTTTTTAGAAGGGGGGGGTTTGGCCTAGTTTGAGGCAGTCGGGCATTAGTCTGTTGTTTAGAGAGCTGTTGATAATCTTTGTCCACAGTAGGGTTAGGGTGAGGTTGAGGTTCTTGGCTAAGGAGCCGGGTAAAGGGTCTGCAAAATGGTTGGAGGGTTTTTGAGTTAGCAATCACATTAGAAATGTCTTCTTCGGCGAGAGGGTTGAAGTCTTTCCACCGCTTGGGAGGGGATAGGTGACCAGGGTTAGGGGTGACTTTGGGGGTCAATGGAGGAGCGGTCTTGTCTTCCATGAGCTTAGTGTATGCTGGGGATGGGAGAGGTTTCATTAGGGGTGCGGATTTACCGTCTTGGGATTGAGGGTGGTGGTCTAGGGAGAGCTCAATATTGGAGATTTTGGCATCGAAGAATTTTTCCAGGTTGTTACACTCAAGTTTAGAGGCAGGTGGGGTAGCTTTAGTGGGCTTGGAGGTCTGTCTCTGGATGATGTTGAAAAGTTCTTTGGGGCGGTTTTTGGCTTTGTCTAGTGCGTTCCGGAAGAAGGAGGCTTTCTCCATGATTATGTGTTTTTTGTAGTTACTGCATTCTTTCCTGAGTTGGGAGAGGTTGATTGTGGATGGGTTCCTTCTCCAGAGTCTCTCAGCAGCTCTTACTTTTCTTCGTTCAGAGTTAAGGTCGTTATTAAACCAGACACGGGAGGGGATGTCTCTAACTCTTTTAAGTTTTAGGGGGGCTAGCTGGTCAAGGGCAGTTGTCATTGTTCTTTGTGCAGAGTAGTGAGCTCAACCGTGTTGAGGTTGTCCGAAGCGGTTGGGAACAGTGAAGTTATGGTTTCTTGAAGGGCAGGGAGGGGGATGTCCTTGAGATTTCTGGTCCATTGGTGGGTGATTTGAGACTTGATTGGTGGAGCTACGGTTTGGTTGATACTGAAAAGGATGATGTGGTGGTCTGACCAGTCGTTTGGGAGAATGTTATTTATGGTTATAGTTTTGTTTTTGGCTAGGATAGCATCTAAGGTAGAGCCCTTGTTGTGGGTTTGACCCTTGCAGTGTTGGGTGAGCTATATTTGTGTATATCACACAGGTTTAAATGAATTGTTGTTTTATGTTTGATCTTAATGATCATGTCTCTAAGAGGATAAAACTGAATTATGCAACCTAGTCACCATTTTATAACAGGCAAGAGACATCCTTCCAGGTTTCTGATAACAATACTGCACTTTAATATTACGAGCGCAATAGAAGAGTGGATGTAGGAGTGGCATCTTCCCTTTACATTTTTTGTACTTTACCGAAAAATACACATCGCACTTTACATTTGTGTGCAATGATGGAACCTTCAGTGATCGAACATGAGTGCAATAGTCGAGGTGACACTATAGAAAGAACATAGCACTTTTCTGCACTTTACAGAAAAAAATACATTGCACTTTATTTTGTGTGCAATAATGGATCCATCAGTGATTGAACATGAGTGCAATAGGAGAGTGTTGTATGGGGTTTTAGATTCCGAATGAATTTTCACGATTCATGCCCTTATATAGGTACAAATTGCGTTGCCGTTAAATAGGCATAGAAATCAAGCCCTTATTTAGGCATAGCCCATGCAACACAAACACAGGCATGGCTACTTCCATCCGTTCATCAACGTCACAACGATTTCCTGGAAAACCAGACTCTTAAGCAGAAGGGACTTCCCCTAGCCTGGATATTGATTTCTTCAAGGAACTCAAATTATTATGCATGAACAACTATTCCTTAGGGGTTCATCCATGACGTTCATATGCCCGAATTTACTTCAAAGCTGGCATTCCTAAACACCTTCAAGGTATAAATATACCTTCACTTCGAATATCAAAGCAGAGTATAGTTTGGTGCAGTTTGACTACCTACTTGCCCGACGCAGCTAGCTACAGCAAGTGCCGAAGGAAGCCAACTCTCCAGCTGACGCACTAACAAGAAGCTATCCTCCTTTGCTGAGAAATCCAGCTCCAGTGTTTCTGACTCCCCTTGTGGGGTGCTAGGACATCGAGTCTGAGACAGAGATACCAACCTCCTTCATTCTAAGGTAGGGAACTGATTAGAACCTAGAGAAACCTTTGGCAATTCTTGGCAGAACTAAAACCTATGCTAAAGACCACATTTACTTCTTCCCTGGTACTAGAACTAGGTTAGGTACATTGGGGTAGGCATATTTTAGAACCACCAGTTGAGTATTTTAGCCTGTGTTATTTATGTATGTATTTTTATATGTCATAGCACTAGACAATGCTATTACAGTATTATTTTATAATACTATTCTCGCTGTACGCATTATACTTTGCATTTTGTCTAACAATTGTAGCAGTTCACCTCTCTTGCATGAGAGAGAAGACTGTTCAATAAATCCTTTTATTGAAAATGCCTGTCTCACTATTTCTCTGCAACTCTGTAGAAACAAAGCATGCATGATTGACTGAGTAGAATAGTTATCTACTGTTTCCACAACTCTGAAGATATTTGTTCCAGTCCTAGGGAAACAAAGTTGTCATGTTTATGAGGTTGTCAGAAACTAATCCCTTCTTGTGTATTAAGTTTAGTATATTCGATAGAGACATACTGACCTCATTGCTATGTCACATCTATAGGATATATTATTCCAGTGCTCAGAGCCTATTGGGAATATAGGAACTACACTACAAGAGGTGATACTAAAATATGCACATAGCACTTTTCAATCTGGGCATTCTACAGATACAGCATTTGTCATGAACACCTCTTTTTATATGTCTTTATATGTGATTTATGAATTAAATATCAGTGTTGGTGCATTAGAGGAGGAGTAATGTGAGTGGCTAATGGCTCTCTTTAATCTGTACATGGGACATATCAAGCACTCTGCACTTTATATCCAACACTAAAATGTTCTGTTGACCTGCTATTCTATATTACACCTCCTATCCTTGGTACTTTACAAGGACAGAACTTTGCACATTGCACTTTATAATCCATATAATTTATTTCATCTTTGCACCCTATAGTCTCATACACGTTTTGTAAAATATTTATTTTCAGAGTTTTGTATAGCGCTTACAAGACCCAGGGGTATCAGAGCACTATTACAGCATACATTAAAAGATAAAAGCATAAGCAATAAAGTACAGTGAGAATCATCAAGTATATTGGGGCCAAGAGGAACGAGGTCATTGTCCGGATGCATGAGATGGCGGTTGAGGAGAAATTATTTTAATTGTCTCTTGAAGATCGTGAAAGAGGGATAAGTCCCGATGTGAGCAGGGAGAGAGTTCCACATTTTTGGGACATTCCCAGAGAAAGAGCAGGAGAGGGCTTTTTGTTTATGTCTTTTTGGGGGATTAAGAGTAGTGAATTGGAGCTTCTTCGGTTTCTTGATTGACCAGCTTTTGTGAGTTTAGCAGCAAGGTAATCCAGTTTGCCTGTGCGCAAGGCTTTATGTGTGAGGCAGGCCATTTTGAAGGCGCAGCGTGCTTCGATGGGTAGCCATTTTTGGGCCACTAAAGCAGGAGTGATGTGGTCATATTTCCTGGTCCCTGAGACCATTCTTGCTGCTGCGTTTAGGGTGGATCTCAAGGGGGCTGTGTGTGTTCTTGCTGTCCCGGTTAGAGTGGCATTATCATAGTCAAGTCTAGATAGAACTAGAGATTGGGTTGCAGTTTTTAGGTCATTGGGGGTATGAAAGGTTTGATTTTGTTGTGAAGTTTTAGGTTGTAGAGGGCGCCTTTTGCTGTGGATTTGATGTGAGAACTCACGTTGAGGCTTGGGTCTAGAGAGATCCCTAGTTATTTGACTGAGTTTGCTGGAGTTTACTTTACAGTTTAGAGAGTTAAGGTTGTTTAGCTATTCTTGGACCTGAGGGGTTTGCTCGTGATTTGAGTAGACAAGGATTTCGTTTTTTTCTTGGTTGAGTTTGAGGTGGTTGAGAGTTAGCCAATGTTCTACTTTTGAAAAAGTGGAGTTTAGGCGGAGGATGTCATTGATGGAAGAGACACAGCTGGGTGTCGTCAGCATAGAGATGGTAGGCGATGCTTGCCTGTTTTAGAATGGCAGTGAGTGGTTTCATGTAAATGTTGAAGAGTGTGGGGGAGAGGACTGAGCCTTGAGGAACTCCTCGAGTTGAGGGGGGGTTTTGGACATTGAGTTTTTGATTTTTATGAGGTGTGAGCAGTTATGTAGAAATGAGGGGAACCTTTTTAGGACAGTGCCATCAGCTCCTACGCGTTTTTGTAGGGCGTCTAAGAGTAGTTTTTGATCAACCTTGTCAAAAGCAGCTGATAGGTCGAGGTGGACAAGTAGGCAGCATCTGTTGGAGTCAAGGGAGTTGTGAATGTCGTTCGTAATGCTCAGTATAGCGGTTTCTGTGCTGCATCTCTTTCTAAACCCGGATTGGTGTGAGTCGAGTAGCTTATTAGATTCTAGGTGTTGGTTCAGTTGAGAGAGAACACATTTCTCCAGGATTTTGACTAGGAAAGGGAGGTTGGTGATGGGCCTAAAATTTTTTAGGTCATTTGAGTCGGCATCAGGGTTTTTTAGAAGGGGGGGGGTTTGGCCTAGTTTGAGGCAGTCGGGCATTAGTCTGTTGTTTAGAGAGCTGTTGATAATCTTTGTCCACAGTAGGGTTAGGGTGAGGTTGAGGTTCTTGGCTAAGGAGCCGGGTAAAGGGTCTGCAAAATGGTTGGAGGGTTTTTGAGTTAGCAATCACATTAGAAATGTCTTCTTCGGCGAGAGGGTTGAAGTCTTTCCACTGCTTGGGAGGGGATAGGTGACCAGGGTTAGGGGTGACGTTGGGGGTCAATGGAGGAGCGGTCTTGTCTTCCATGAGCTTAGTGTATGCTGGGGATGGGAGAGGGTTCATTAGGGGTGCGGATTTACCGTCTTGGGATTGAGGGTGGTGGTCTAGGGAGAGCTCAATATTGGAGATTTTGGCATCGAAGAATTTAGCCAGGTTGTTACACTCAAGTTTAGAGGCAGGTGGGGTAGCTTTAGTGGGCTTGGAGGTCTGTCTCTGGATGATGTTGAAAAGTTCTTTGGGGCAGTTTTTGGCTTTGTCTAGTGCGTTCCGGAAGAAGGAGGCTTTCTCCATGATTATGTGTTTTTTGTAGTTACTGCATTCTTTCCTGAGTTGGGAGAGGTTGATTGTGGATGGGTTCCTTCTCCAGAGTCTCTCAGCAGCTCTTACTTTTCTTCGTTCAGAGTTAAGATCGTTATTAAACCAGACACGGGAGGGGATGTATCTAACTCTTTTAAGTTTTAGGGGGGCTAGCTGGTCAAGGGCAGTTGTCATTGTTCATTGTGCAGAGTAGTGAGCTCAACCGTGTTGAGGTTGTCCGAACCGGTTGGGAGCAGTGAAGTTATGGTTTCTTGAAGGGCAGGGAGGGGGATGTCCTTGAGATTTCTGGTCCATTGGTGGGTGATTTGAGACTTGATTGGTGGAGCTATGGTTTGGTTGATACTGAAAAGGATGATGTGGTGGTCTGACCAGTCGTTTGGGAGAATGTTATTTATGGTTATAGTTTTGTTTTTGACTAGGATAGCATCTCAGGTAGAGCCCTTGTTGTGGGTTTGACCCTTGCAGTGTTGGGTGAGCTATATTTGTGTATATCACACAGGTTTAAATGAATTGTTGTTTTATGTTTGATCTTAATGATCATGTTTTTAAGAGGATAAAACTGAATTATGCAACCTAGTCACCATTTTATAACAGGCAAGAGACATCTGTTGTATTCTCTGTACTTATGTTTTGCTGTATCACTTTAAGTTTGACATTCCATTTTCTTGATGTCATTTTCCACTGTGTTCTGCCTAGTCAGTTAGCTCTCTGCTTTCTGATGGGATCACCAGCTATTCTCTGTAGTGCATAATAAATGCCTTGTAATCTTTCATTAGTCTCCTAACTTCATTTACATCACATGGCGACGATGAGCAGAAGAAGCTAAACAACTACAGAGGGAGTGAAACTCTACTGGTGAGAAAAGAACCACGCAAATAATTACATTGTGGACTGTACTTTAAAAAAAAAAAAGGAAATTCGGATTGAAGAAGAAAGCTCATTCTGAAAGAAACTCACTGAAGATATCGTCAGAAAGACAACTGTATAAATGTATTACTAAGATACAAAATTAATAATGAACAGCTACTGGTATCCCAAGTAATCTGCAACTGATGGAAACTCTACTCCTCACAGCGTGAAACAAAGAACCACAGCTCCGTGTGCAAACCCTGGAATCACAGCTCAAGTGCAAGTCAACTCAAGTTTAGAAAAACAAAAGAAATCGTCACCCTACCTAAACATGCGGTGAGTCTGTGAGACTTTTCACTTTTTAGTTACTCTAATGGAATACCCATGTCAAAAGGGTGAATGACTATTCAGTAATCTTATTCTCGTTTAAAATTACTAATCGATCGTTTGCTTGGGATCGATTTGGGGACTTCGCTTGGTTAACTTGCCAAATATCTGGAGGAAAACTGGATTCATTAACTTGCTGCATTTTTTAAAAGCGCCGAGCATTTTTTGAAAACCTGCACGAGCAGGACAACACGAGCTGCATTGTAAAGAAGAAGACTTACTTCAGAACGTCCTTCGGTGCCGAACGGAGTTTTCGTTACGTCATACAGGAAGGTGAGCAAGCGTCAGGCGTCAGGCAGAGTCAATCAGACATGAGGCAGCGGAGATGACGCAAAGACGTTACGTGAACCCCAGACGCCATCTTTGATTCAAGACTCGTTACTAGGCAACCCCGGTAACACGATTCCGAACAACGCTCCAGTAACACGCTTCTGAGCTACGCTCTTCAAAAGAAATACCGCGTTTTAACTCAGCGTTACATGTTCTCAACGCTGCGTGTTGCCTTATTGTCGCAGATCGAATCTGTGGAGGGACAGTTTACTGCACAAGTTAAGTTCAAGTAAAAACGAACACGGTAAGCTTCTTACACAATAAGCAGTGCCTAGTGCAATTGACATTATTAAATAGAAAGAGGGACCTAGTGCAAAGATTACATTGGTTATTTGAAGTGAAAGATTAAGACATTGTGAGGAGCATTCCAGTAGAATAACTTTTATTTTGAGGCTGTGTCCACATATAAGAATACAGTGCATACAAGTGCAAGTACCCACACTATTTTTTTTTTTTGCTAATTAAAGTAAGATGGAAAATCTAAATGTTATCGTACCTCCCATGTTTCTACAAACAACTGGGGATCCACCCATCGAGTGGGATGAATGGATAGACATTTTCGAGAACTATATAGAAGCACTTGATGGAAAGGATTTTAGTGCAACTAGAAAAAAAGCCCTGTTGTTAAGTGCTCTAGGCAAGGAAGGCCAACGTTCCTTTAAATATCTTCCAGTAGGATTAAACCAAGATGGGAGAGCAATAACCAATGTATATACTGAAGCAAAAGCTCGCATGAAGAAGCAGTATGCAAAGGAAGTAAATATTGTTATGGCCAGGCATAAATTTTACACTCAACCCCAAAGGAACGAGGAATCAGTAGACCAATTCGTAGCTAGGTTACGAGAACTGTCCATTAAATGTAGTTTCGGAGAGATAAGAGACGAAATGATACGAGACCAGCTGATAGTACAATGTCGCAATAAAAAGATGCAGGAAAAACTGTGGGCTGCAAAAAATCCGACCTTACAAATGGCCATTGATATAGCGAAGGTAGTTGAAGAATCGAATGCATGTATGAGAGAGATGGAAAAGAGAGATAATGGAAAGGAAAATGTTCAAGGGAATGGGGTTTCTTGTGTTGAACAAGATGAAGTTGCTGCTGTGAACAGGAAAGGCGTAGATTTGAGCGAAAGAGGTCCGAAGAAATTCAACAATGGGTTTTCAGGAAGTGACAGGAACAGATATCAAGGAAGGATGTGCAGTAGGTGTGGGAGCACTTTTCATAACTCAGATTTTAGCAGATGCTTTGCTATTGATAAGGTCTGTAGGAAGTGTGGGAGGAAGGGACATTTCTCCAAGATGTGTAGGGGAGGAAATGCAGATAAAGTAGCTGTTGTGGAAAACAGGGAAATAGTGAGAGACATTGTTGGTGTTGAGGGTGCCAACAAAATATTGTGTTTGGGTGAGGATGGTGTCAGTGAAGGTGAGCCCGGTAGAAGGTTCAGGCCCAAAGCTCAATTCCTTATTGATGAGATAGAGACCCAGCTGATGGTCGATCCAGGGTCATTGTGGACTATCATCCCCAAGGATATGTACTTAGAAAATTGGAAAGATGTGCAATTATTACCTAGCGATATTAGTCCTTGTGGTTACCAAGGTGAGAGCATAGATGTAATTGGGTTCATGGTATGTGTGATATCATTTAAGGATCGTTCCGTCAAAGGGAAGGTGTATGTAGCCAGATCAGGCCCAGCGATTTTGGGATGGGGGCAACAGTATGACCTTGGTATAATCATTAATCCCAGGGCAGCACAACAGGTGATGGTTGTGGATAGCATAACCACGGATTCAATTGTTGAAGGGATGCATTGTTTGTTTGATGAGCACATTGGAGAGTTTAGAGGTTATGTGCATAAGATTGTATTGCGTGACGATGCCATGCCTATGCAACACAGGGTGAGGAAGGTTCCATTTATTGCACGTGAGGAAGTGAAGAAGATGTTGAAGGAAATGTTGGATCAGGGAGTGATAGAACAAATAGAAACATCACCCTGGATTTCTCCCGTAGTTATCACAACCAAATCTGATGGAAAATTTCGTTTCTGTGTGGACCTTCGCACCCTGAACCAGAACATTGTAGTAGATAACTTCCCGTTACCAAACATCAACGAGTTAGTTCTGTCACTAAAAGGGGGGAAGTACTTCTCTAAGCTGGATCTTCGCAGCGCTTATCATCAGATAAAGTTACATCAAGACTCCAAGGCGTTGACAGCTTTTATAACAACTGAGGGGATTTATCAATTCACACGTATGCCTTTCGGACTTGCCTCTGCAGCCGGGGTGTTTCAAAGAATGATGGGGGCTGTACTGAAGGGAGTGAACAACGTGGTGTATTTCCAAGACGACGTTCTGATATTTGGTGAGACTGTAGAGGAACACAATCTGATTTTAAAAACTGTTTTGGAAAGGATGGAACAAGCTGGATTAACTCTTAAAAAAGAGAAATGTAAATTTGCAGTGGAGGAAGTTGAATACCTTGGTTATACCCTATCTGTCAATGGTGTGAAACCCAAGCGAGATTTATTAGACTCTATCAGGAATGCACCAGCTCCGAGCGACAAAGATCAGTTGAGGTTGTTTCTCGGCCTCATTGAGTACTATGCCAAATTCGTAAGGGACTTTGCAGAGAAGACGGAAAAAATTAAGGTGTTGTTGAGGAAAGGATGCAAGTTTGTGTGGGGTGTGGAGCAAGAAGAATGTTTCAAAAAAATCAAAGATGAAATTTGTGATGCAGGCATCTTGACACCACTTGATACCAACCGTAGGTCAGTCTTGACTGTGGATGCCAGTGCTGTGGGTGTTGGTGCGGTTTTGGCTCAAGTACATGAGTCTGGGATCAAGACTGTGGCTTTCGCTTCAAGGACGCTCACAACGGCTGAGAGGAATTACTCTATTATCGAGCGGGAGGCTTTAGCCGCAGCGTGGGGTTGCGAGTATTACAGGATGTATTTGTGGGGGTTTAAGTTTACGCTCTTGACAGACCACAAACCCTTAGTTAAAATTCTGTCACCTGGTGGGGCCGGCAAGGGTTCTGCGAGGTTAGCTAGACTCGCTGCTAGGATTCAAGAATATCTGTATACAGTTGAGTACATCCCAGGTTGGAGGAATTGCCAAGCCGATGGACTCTCTAGACTACCACTACCTTGGGAGTCAGTAGACAAGCTGGGAGTTGAATCATCCAATTCCGAAGGGTCTGTAGCTGCTGTGGATGAGGTAGTAGATATCTGTGCCGGGGCAATTGGCAAGAGTTTGTGGAATACCTCCATGGCAAAGGATGTGGTGTTGAGAGAAGTCAAGGACTTGATTGTAAAGGGTCCAAGGAGAGAGAGTTGCCTATCCCCAGCAGTTCGCCCATATTTGAAAGTCCTTGAACAGCTATCTGTCTTGGACAAAGATGGCTTCTTGATTTTAATGGAAGATAAGTTTATTCCTCCACAAGATGTGAGGTTTACTATATTTAAACTAGCCCACGAAGGCCATCTGGGACAGTCCCTCACCAAGAGGAGAGTTAGGGAGAATTTTTGGTGGCCGGTATGGACTTGGAAATCTCTCAGTGGGTGGAAAAATGTACGGACTGCTTGGAGAGTGAGAAGAGGCTTAAAGTTGGTAGTCATACTGGTTGTGGATCAATAGGTGACCCGGGGTGTCCATGGCACACTATATGCCTTGATTTCATTGGCCCGTTCTACCAGTTGAGCCAAGATATGAGGTTTGGGTTGGTGGTAGTTGACATTTCCTCAAAGTGGTTAGTGGTTAAATTCATGAAGGAGATCACTACCAACAACACTATTACTGTGTTGAGTGACATTTTTAGGGAAGAAGGTTTTCCAACTACCGTATTTTCCGGCGTATAAGACGACTTTTTAACCCCTTAAAATGTTTTCAAAAGTCGGGGGTCGTCTTATACGCCGGACACCAAATTTTTATGAGTGGAAGCAACGCTCCACCGACTTTGAATTTGCACCCACGAACCCTCCAATATGACCTAGGCTCTACTCGCGCGTTCACACTCCCTGTGCCGTAGCAGGACTTTACCCGAAGGTGTCTGCCCGCTTCACAATAGGACCGGTAATGATACATGAAGAACAAGTACACGTTTACCGGTACATTAATCAGAAATTGCACATGATTTAGTGCACAGTTACTTACCGGTACAGTCCCGTAGTGCTGTAGTGCCGATGGGAGAGGGTCTCACGGGGCATTTCGGTATTTTCTTACTGCGTCTTCAGCCTAGAGACACAGCGGTATATGCGCTGATCTGGCGCCATAATCCTCACGTTCATCGGAAGTAGAGGAGCGTCACTAGCGCACGTCATCTACTCAGTTCATGGACATGGAAAGGGGACTGCAGAAGGTTCCAGCCGGCAATACAATACCGGAACATAATGTTTGGAAGTGTTGGAAGTGGGGGTCGTCTTATACAGCGAGTATAGGACGAAACCTACATTTCATCATGAAAAGTAGGGGGGTCGTCTTATACGCCGGGTCGTCTTATACGCCGGAAAATACGGTAGGATTGTCACCGACAATGGGACCCAGTTGACTTCCCTGGACATGGCCAATTTCCTAAAAAGGAGCGGAATTGCACATTCAAGGACCTCACTTTACAATCCCCAGGGGAATGGAATAGTCGAGAGGGCGAACCGGATGGTTAAAGGTGCAATTCAGATGGCAATTTCGTCCAGAACAGATGTGAGAGAATTGGTAAACGACCTGGTTTGGGCCTACAGAACCACTGAGAATGGTGTGACTGGAATGATTCCTTTTAGCATCATGAGGGGGCGTTCAGCTGGCACCAAGCTGGTTGCCGCCTGGATGAAAGAGTTGATAAATGTTGGTCCTGACAATCCTGGCGCTGTGTGTGAACCGGATGGAAGTTGTAAGATTGCGGTGAATGATTGGGTGAAGGTCAAGCCTGGTCGAGTTGGGGTCGGGTTGACAAAGTTCAGGGGACCATTCAAGGTCAGGTCTGTTCATAGAAGGTTCATAACTCTATTCAACGGCGAAAGTTGGAACTTGAGGCATGTGGCACTGTACAAAAAGGCTGAATGTAGCCGTGATGTTCCTTCTAAGGAAATCAATGTTGGTAGAGCTCAGAGAGTTAGAAGACCTCCAGGTTACTTACATGATTTTGTTTGCAAATAAGGTCTCTCTCTGTAACGATGAGCATGTGCTTGTATTTTTTTTTTTTCTTTTGCTTCTTCCATACGAAGGGAAGAGGATATGTTGTATTCTCTGCACTTATGTTTTGCTGTATCACTTTAAGTTTGACATTCCATTTTCTTGATGTCATTTTCCACTGTGTTCTGCCTAGTCAGTTAGCTCTCTGCTTTCTGATGGGATCACCAGCTATTCTCTGTAGTGCATAATAAATGCCTTATAATCTTTCATTAGTCTCCTAACTTCATTTACATCAACATCCTTCCAGGTTTCTGATAACAATACTGCACTTTAATATTACGAGCGCAATAGAAGAGTGGATGTAGGAGTGGCATCTTCTCTTTACATTTTTTGTACTTTACCGAAAAATACACATCGCACTTTACATTTGTGTGCAATGATGGAACCTTCAGTGATCGAACATGAGTGCAATAGTCGAGGTGACACTATAGAAAGCACATAGCACTTTTCTGTACTTTACAGAAAAAAATACATTGCACTTTATTTTGTGTGCAATAATGGATCCATCAGTGATTGAACATGAGTGCAATAGGAGAGTGTTGTATGGCGTTTTAGATTCCAAATGAATTTTCCCGATTCATGCCCTTATATAGGTACAAATTGCGTTGCCGTTATATAGGCATAGAAATCAAGCCCTTATTTAGGCATAGCCCATGCAACACAAACACAGGCATTGCTACTTCCATCCGTTCATCAACGTCACAACGATTTCCTGGAAAACCAGACTCTTAAGCAGAAGGGACTTCCCCTAGCCTGGATATTGATTTCTTCAAGGAACTCAAATTATTATGCATGAACAACTATTCCTTAGGGGTTCATCCATGACGTTCATATGCCCGACTTTACTTCAAAGCTGGCATTCCTAAACACCATCAAGGTATAAATATACCTTCACTTGCTATAGCAAAGCACAGTATTGTTTGGTGCAGTTTGACTACCTACTTGCCCGACGCAGCTAGCTACAGCAAGTGCCGAAGGAAGCCGACTCTCCAGCTGACGCACTGACAAGAAGCTGTCCTCCTTTGCTGAGAAATCCAGCTCCAGTGTTTCTGACTCCCCTTGTGGGGTGCTAGGACATCGAGTCTGAGACAGAGATACCAACCTCCTTCATTCTAAGGTAGGGAACTGATTAGAACCTAGAGAAACCTTTGGCAATTCTTGGCAGAACTAAAACCTATGCCAAAGACCACATTTACTTCTTCCCTGGTACTAGAACTAGGTTAGGTACATTGGGGTAGGCGTATTTTAGAACCACCAGTTGAGTATTTTAGCCTGTGTTATTTATGTATGTATTTTTATATGTCATAGCACTAGACAATGCTATTACAGTATTATTTTATAATACTATTCTCGCTGTACGCATTATACTTTGCATTTTGTCTAACAATTGTAGCAGTTCACCTCTCTTGCATGAGAGAGAAGACTGTTCAATAAATCCTTTTATTGAAAATGCCTGTCTCACTATTTCTCTGCAACTCTGTAGAAACAAAGCATGCATGATTGACTGAGTAGAATAGTTATCTACTGTTTCCACAACTCTGAAGATATTTGTTCCAGTCCTAGGGAAACAAAGTTGTCATGTTTATGAGGTTGTCAGAAACTAATCCCTTCTTGTGTATTAAGTTTAGTATATTCGATAGAGACATACTGACCTCATTCCTATGTCACATCTATAGGATATATTTTTCCAGTCCTCAGAGCCTATTGGGAATATAGGAACTACACTACAAGAGGTGATACTAAAATATGCACATAGCACTTTTCAATCTGGGCATTCTACAGATACAGCATTTGTCATGAACACCTCTTTTTATGTGTCTTTATATGTGATTTATGAATGAAATATCAGTGTTGGTGCATTAGAGGAGGAGTAATGTGAGTGGCTAATGGCTCTCTTTAATCTGTACATGGGACATATCAAGCACTCTGCACTTTATATCCAACACTGAAATGTTCTGTTGACCTGCTATTCTATATTACACCTCCTATCCTTGGTACTTTACAAGGACAGAACTTTGCACATTGCACTTTATAATCCATATAATTTATTTCATCTTTGCACCCTATAGTCTCATACACGTTTTGTAAAATATTTATTTTCAGAGTTTTGTATAGCGCTTACAAGACCCAGGGGTATCAGAGCACTATTACAGCATACATTAAAAGATAAAAGCATAAGCAATAAAGTACAGTGAGAATCATCAAGTATATTGGGGCCAAGAGGAACGAGGTCATTGTCCGGATGCATAGAGATGGCGGTTGAGGAGAAATTATTTTAATTGTCTCTTGAAGATCGTGAAAGAGGGATAAGTCCCGATGTGAGCAGGGAGAGAGTTCCACATTTTTGGGACATTCCCAGAGAAAGAGCAGGAGAGGGCTTTTTGTTTATGTCTTTTTGGGGGATTAAGAGTAGTGAATTGGAGCTTCTTCGGTTTCTTGATTGATCAGCTTTTGTGAGTTTAGCAGCAAGGTAATCCGGTTTGCCTTTGCGCAAGGCTTTATGTGTGAGGCAGGCCATTTTGAAGGCGCAGCGTGCTTCGATGGGTAGCCATTTTTGGGCCACTAAAGCAGGAGTGATGTGGTCATATTTCCTGGTCCCTGAGACCATTCTTGCTGCTGCGTTTAGGGTGGATCTCAAGGGGGCTGTGTGTGTTCTTGCTGTCCCGGTTAGAGTGGCATTATCATAGTCAAGTCTAGATAGAACTAGAGATTGGGTTGCAGTTTTTAGGTCATTGGGGGTATGAAAGGTTTGATTTTGTTGTGGAGTTTTAGGTAGTAGAGGGCGCCTTTTGCTGTGGATTTGATGTGAGAACTCACGTTGAGGCTTGGGTCTAGAGAGATCCCTAGTTATTTGCTGGAGTTTACTTTACAGTTTAGAGAGTTAAGGTTGTTTAGCTATTCTTGGATCTGAGGGGTTTGCTTGTGATTTGAGAAGACAAGGATTTCGTTTTTTTCTTGGTTGAGTTTGAGGTGGTTGAGAGTTAGCCAATGTTCTACTTTTGAAAAAGTGGAGTTTAGGCGGAGGATGTCATTGATGGAAGAGACACAGCTGGGTGTCATCAGAATAGAGATGGTAGGCGATGCTTGCCTGTTTTAGAATGGCAGTGAGTGGTTTCATGTAAATGTTGAAGAGTGTGGGGGAGAGGACTGAGCCTTGAGGAACTCCTCGAGTTGAGGGGGGTTTTGGACATTGAGTTTTTGATTTTTATGAGGTGTGAGCAGTTATGTAGAAATGAGGGGAACCTTTTTAGGACAATGCCATCAGCTCCTACGCGTTTTTGTAGGGCGTCTAAGAGTAGTTTTTGATCAACCTTGTCAAAAGCAGCTGATAGGTCGAGGTGGACAAGTAGGCAGCATCTGTTGGAGTCAAGGGAGTTGTGAATGTCGTTCGTAATGCTCAGTATAGCGGTTTCTGTGCTGCATCTCTTTCTGAACCCGGATTGGTGTGAGTCGAGTAGCTTATTAGATTCTAGGTGTTGGTTCAGTTGAGAGAGAACACATTTCTTCAGGATTTTGACTAGGAAAGGGAGGTTGGTGATGGGCCTAAAATTTTTTAGGTCATTTGAGTCGGCATCAGGGTTTTTTAGAAGGGGGGGTTTGGCCTAGTTTGAGGCAGTCAGGCATTAGTCTGTTGTTTAGAGAGCTGTTGATAATCTTTGTCCACAGTAGGGTTAGGGTGAGGTTGAGGTTCTTGGCTAAGGAGCCGGGTAAAGGGTCTGCAAAACGGTTGGAGGGTTTTTGAGTTAGCAATCACATTAGAAATGTCTTCTTCGGCGAGAGGGTTGAAGTCTTTCCACCGCTTGGGAGGGGATAGGTGACCAGGGTTAGGGTTGACTTTGGGGGTCAATGGAGGAGCGTTCTTGTCTTCCAGGCATTTAGTGTATGCTGGGGATGGGAGAGGTTTCATTAGGGGTGCGGATTTACCGTCTTGGGATTGAGGGTGGTGGTCTAGGGAGAGCTCAATATTGGAGATTTTGGCATCGAAGAATTTAGCCAGGTTGTTACACTCAAGTTTAGAGGCAGGTGGGGTAGCTTTAGTGGGCTTGGAGGTCTGTCTATGGATGATGTTGAAAAGTTCTTTGGGGCGGTTTTTGGCTTTGTCTAGTGCGTTCCGGAAGAAGGAGGCTTTCTCCATGATTATGTGTTTTTTGTAGTTACTGCATTCTTTCCTGAGTTGGGAGAGGTTGATTGTGGATGGGTTCCTTCTCCAGAGTCTCTCAGCAGCTCTTACTTTTCTTTGTTCAGAGTTAAGGTCGTTATTAAACCAGACACGGGAGGGGATGTCTCTAACTCTTTTAAGTTTTAGGGGGGCTAGCTGGTCAAGGGCAGTTGTCATTGTTCTTTGTGCAGAGTAGTGAGCTCAACCGTGTTGAGGTTGTCCGAACCGGTTGGGAGCAGTGAAGTTATGGTTTCTTGAAGGGCAGGGAGGGGGATGTCCTTGAGATTTCTGGTCCATTGGTGGGTGATTTGAGACTTGATTGGTGGAGCTACGGTTTGGTTGATACTGAAAAGGATGATGTGGTGGTCAGACCAGTCGTTTGGGAGAATGTTTTTTATGGTTATAGTTTTGTTTTTGGCTAGGATAGCATCTAAGGTAGAGCCCTTGTTGTGGGTTTGACCCTTGCAGTGTTGGGTGAGCTATATTTGTGTATATCACACAGGTTTAAATGAATTGTTCCAGTTGCAATACGATTTTATTGACGCGGCCAGCACTGGTCCATTCTTCCATTTTGAAAATATGTCACTGAAAAAATATGTTATTCAAATATGTACAATTATATCATTATAACTTATACAGCCATCTTAAAAAAATGACTCGTCATTAGAACTGTTTATTGAGCTAAGACACTTGTTTGAAAAATGTGACTCTTCGAGAGCCCAAAACCTATGACTTTGTTGAGTCATATTCTTCAATAGTGTACTTCACAATGATTCTTTTGACCATTTGTATTAAGTATGTAACGAACTGCAGCAATGATTTACTTTATTTGACAAGAATTAGGAATGTGGTATTTCCCCTTTAAATACTATATGAAGTTTTTAATTGGTGGTGGGAAAAGGTACAGCTGCCCCTTTAAAATGACACTCTGTGCACTGAACTCTATGACTCAGTAGAAGGCTATGGCCGAGATGCGTAGGTCTGTCTTGTGGGGTAATATGCACCTTGCACTTTGCTGGTCATTTGTTTGATAAATTATGGAAGCATTTGAAACTGAAAAATTGCTTCAGCAAAGGATTCCTGTGTGCCGTCCTTCTGTTGGTCCTGGTGATGGAGTGGTGAAAGCAGGGCTTTTGCAGAGGCTTTCTTGAGAATATATATATATATATATATATATATATATATATATATATATATATATATATATATATATATATATATATATATATATATATATATATATATATATATATATATATACATTCACTGAAAAAACCATAGGTTTCACACCAGTTATAGTTAGGAATTAGCATTTAAAAAACCTATTAAATTCACTGAAAAAACCATAGGTTTCACACCAGTTATAGTTAGCTGGAAATTTTACTGATATAAAACCATTGAAATTCCCACGTTATAGTTAGATGGACTCACTATAACTTGCGCGTGCAATGCACTGCTGATGACATCACATATTACATCACTCATGACATGGTCAGTGACATCACTCATGACATCACTGATGACACCATCCAGTGAATGTGTGTCTTTCTGAAAAATAAATATATTTTATATATGTATATGTAAAAGTTGATGGAAGAATAAATGTTTAAATAAGTGTCTAAATGGATGGTTTTTAAAAATTGATTGGTTAACTGGCTTAATAAGACATCATCAGCAGTGCATTGCACGCGCAAGTTATAGTGAGTCCATCTAACTATAACGTGGGAATTTCAATGGTTTTATATCAGTAAAATTTCCAGCTAACTATAACTGGTGTGAAACCTATGGTTTTTTCAGTGAATTTAATAGGTTTTTTAAATGCTAATTCCTAACTATAACTGGTGTGAAACCTATGGTTTTTTCAGTGAATTTCATAGGTTTTTTAAATGCTAATTCCTTTGTATATCGAGTTTCTAACCTTTTTTTTTTTTACAATTTGCTGTTTTTTTTTAAGTATTCATTTTTTTTATATAATTTTTTTCTTTTGCGCTCTGGGTGCGCGCTCCGGGAAGCTTTCAGCTAAGCTCTCCTGTAAGCTTTTCCGTGAGCTCATCTGAAAGCGCACCCAGAGCGCAACTGTCGTTCGTGAAAAAAAATATGAATGAAAAGTTAATAATAATGCAAAACATTTCGTACCATACAAATAAAATTAGTTTTTTTTAATAAGGAAAATGATTATGCATTTCTGTAAAAGTTTGATGACGTCACTTCGGCGCGCAACGTAAGTGCCCTCGGAAGCGCCTACGTTCGCGGCGCGTAAACGCACGCAAAAGCGCCTACGATCGCGCCACGTTTGCGCCCCGGAAGCGCCTACGATCGCGCTGCGTAAACGCACCGGAAGTGCTCCGGAGCGCGCAGCGTAAACGCGTCGGGTCATGTGACCCTAAAATAACACTTTTCATTGGTTGCTAACAGTTTTTTTTTACAATGAATGAAATCCACACCCATTTCCTTCACTTCTTCTTTCACTTTTGTGACTGAAAGACCTGCCTTTTTTGCTGCTCCATATTCCTTGATTAATCATGGCTGCCAGACCATCCAGCAGTGAAGATGACTCCAATGATTTCATTGATGAAGAGCCTCCTCAGCCGAAGGTCAAAGAACATTTCATCTGGAAATTTTTTAAGTTTCCAGCAGACCAGAAGAAGGTGAATGCACCAAAAGTAGAGTGCAGGATCTGCAAACAGGTCCTGTCACGGGGTAACCCCCCAAAAAAATACTCTTTTGGCAACTTCACCATGATTCGCCATGTGGAGAGGAGGCACCCCTAGAATTTTGCCCGGGAAAGTGTCAGGGCTCTGGCACAAGAAGTTCCCAGAGATGGGGCCTCTACATCAACAGGAGGAGCAACTTCTTCTGGAAGAGAACAATCACAGGAGCAGGTAGCAAACATTCAACCTGCATTTAACCATGGGGTCGTCAGATGCAGATACTGCAATCAACTCCTCACCTATGGGGAGCAAAGTGTCCTGCTCATGGTTCGGGCATTGGAGAACCATCGCTGCCCTTCCCACCCCTAATTTTTTTCTTTTCTTTTTGCTCCTGTTGAGCAGTTTCTATTCCCTGTTTTTGTTCCTGTTCAGTTAAAAGAAGAAAACCAAAAGTTCTTTTCAGAACTACCTCCAATTCTCATCAAAGAGCTATATTCTTAAAAAATGAAGAGTAAGTGAAATATAGTGCATTGATAATTGAAAGGAGAATGAGTAAGAAAGAACAGAAAGGTATGAGAGGTGAAAGGAAGTGAAGTAGGAGGAATGAAAGAAGGTGAGTGTTAGAAAAGAAAGTTATGACACAGTGAATAAACTGGAGGCCTCATTTCTGAAAAGTGACGCATCGCTACGTGAAAACAGCGATGCGTCACTTTTCTGGACGCACTCCTTATGACATTCCAGATATGTCATATTTAATATATGACTAATCAATTCGCAAGGAGTTACAGATATGTCAGTATTTCTGACATATCTGTAAACACAAAAGTAACGCATTGCAGGAGTGCGTCACAAAAGTGACGCAACTCCAGTAATGTGTCCTTTCACATGGAAAAAGCACCATGTGAAAGGTTTGCTGTGAAGCAGGCGCAAGATTTTGGCGCAACAGCATCCTAAAAGTGACGCACTGCGTCATTATTACCAAGCTTTTTGCAAGGAACACCCCCTCTGCATGCATTATACCTGACACTATTTTTTAAAAAGTGACGCATCTAGGTACATGGGTCACTTTTTAAAACTCTGCGCCACATTGTATCTGCATCAGGTATAATGTATGCAGAGGGGGCAATCCCTCGCAAAAAGCTTGGTAATAACGACGTACTGAAATCTATGAGATTTCTCTGCGTCACTTTTAGGATGCTGTTGCGTCAAAATCTTGCGCCTGCCTCGCGTCACTTTCATGTTTACAGATATGTGAGAAATACTGACGTATCTGTAACTCCTTGCAACATGATTCGTCATACATTAAATATGACACATCTGGAATGTCATAAGGACTGTGGACAGAAAAGTGACGCATCACACCAGCAGTGTAATAAAATGTGCCTCGTTGCACTATATTTAAAGGATGCAACAGCATCCTAAAAGTGACGCAGTGAAATCTCAAACATTTCACTGCGTCGCTATTACAAAGCTTTTTGTGGGGGAACACCCCCTCTGCATGCATTATACCTCACGCAGATATAATGTGGCGCTTGATTTTAAAAAGTGACCCATCTACCTAGATACGTCACTTTTTAAATATAACGCAACGAGGCACATTTTTTTACACCACTGGTGCGATGCGTCACTTTTCTGTGCGCACTCCTTATGACATTCCAAGTAACGCATTGCTGGAGTGCGTCACAAAAGTGACGCAACTCCAGTAATGTGTCCTTTCAAATGGGGAAAGCAGCATGTGAAAGGTCTTGCCTCAGTCTAACACCTGCTGTAAAGCAGGCACAAGATTTTGACGCAACAGCATCCTAAAACTGACGCAGTGAAATCTCAAAGATTTCACTGCGTCGCTATTACAAAGCTTTTTGCGGGAGAACACCCCCTCTGCATGCATTATACCTGACGCCATTTTTAAAAAGTGACGCATCTAGGTACATGGGTCACTTTTTAAAACTCTGCGCCACATTATATCTGCGTCAGGTATAATGTATGCAAAGGGGGCATTCCCCCGCAAAAAGCTTGGTAATAACGACGTACTGAAATCTATAAGATTTCTCTGCGTCACTTTTAGGATGCTGTTGCATCAAAATCTTGCACCTGCCTCGCATCACTTTTATGTTTACAGATATGTCAGAAATACTGACGTATCTGTAACTCCTTGCAACATGATTCGTCATACATTAAATATGACACATCTGGAATGTCATAAGGAGTGCGCACAGAAAAGTGACGCATAACACCAGCAGTGTAATAAAATGTGCCTCGTTGCACTATATTTAAAAAGTGACGCATCTAGATAGATGCGTCACTTTTTAAATATTGCATAACAATGCGCATTTTTTTACACCGCTGGTGCGTCACAAAAATTGACGCACAGGAGGCGCAAAACTAACAGCGCAAGGCCTTCATAAATATGGTCCTGGATTTTCCCCGTGCTTCGTCGGTGCGCGTACCATGCGCTTCCCCCGCGCAAAACGAAAAAAAATTTTTAATGCCCTGCAGGACCCTATTTTAGTCCCTACATCAAACCTAGGGGGTCAGAGGGGGTCTACTCTTCCCCCTTATGGTCATTTGCCCCTTTTTTTTTCAAACCCCTTGTGTCTCGATTTTACCGAGACACAAGATGGCGGCCGCTCCAGACTGTTTAGAATGTTTACAGACACCCAACAGCCAATCAGCTTTCTGCGCGCAAGTCGCGTGTCGCGCCTGGAGCGCACTCCGGTGCGCGCACCGGAGAGCGCCTATAGATATATATATTTTTTTGAACCTAAATTACTCAAAATCCACTGCAGCACATATCTTGAGACATAGCAAAGGCACATCGGGCTACAAGTCCCTACAATTTTGCCAAGTTTGGTGTAAATCCATTCAGCCGTTCGGGCTAAAAGTGAAATTGACCGCCCTATGGAAATTAACATGGGGAAAATGCGTTTTGGGACCCCCCTTTTATCTCGGCCCTCGCTTGACGTATCCCCCCCAAACTTTCAGGGAAGGACCGGAGCTTGACGAGGCCATTTTCAGGAAATTTTCAGGCAGATTCGTCAACCGGTGCCAAAGTTATTCCAAATAGAATTTTGAGATTTAACATTGAAAAAAATCCTAACTATAACTACCTACTGGCGACCGCCAGTAGGTAATATATATATATATATATATATATATATATATATAAATATATATACATATATATATATATATATATATATATATATATACATATATATATATATATTACCTAGTAGGTATATATAGTTAGGATTTTTTCTCTATGGGATTTTTGAAAATTCTATGTCTAATAACTTTGGCGTTTGTGGACGGAATTGGCTGAAATTTTTAGGAAAATGGAACATTTTGTTTCTGAGCAGCCCCTGACAATTTGGGGGGGTTTCATCAAGGGGGGGACGAGAAAAAAGGGGGGTCCCAAAACGTGTTTTTTGCATGTTAATTTCCATAGGGCGGTTGGCCTCACTTTTAGCTCGAACGGCTGAATGGATTTGCACGAAACTTGGCAAAATTGTAGGGACTGTTAGCCCGATGTGCCTTTGCTAGGTCTCAATATATGTGCTCCAGTGGATTTTGAGTAATTTAGGTTCAAAAAAAGATATATATCTGGGCGGAGCCTAAACACACATCTGATCTGATTGGCTGTCAGCAAATCATCCAATAAGTGTTGGCAGCCATCTTGGGACCAATATACATGATAGCACCTCATTAAAAAGCATTGTAGTTAATAGAGGGTTTTAGGACTTTAGTTACATTATAAATCATTTGTTGATGGTACCATACTCGTTTTAGGAATTGTGGTGGGTTCTACGGTGATTTTACCATGTGAAAAAACCTTCTGCTGTGATATCATGAATATTGTTTGAAAGAAAACTAATATCTCATGATTTTCCCACAGTGGTTTGGAAGGGGATCTATAAGCTAAACTGAAAGCATATTTTCTGTAAATTCACATTATCTTTCTCAGTTATGTGAAAATGAAGTCTGACATTCTCAGTAAAACATGTACATCCAAGAAGGACAGAGACTGCCAGTTGATTCCTTTGTGTTCTACTGCAGCCTCCTAGAGTGTTCTAAAGAACAACTAGAGCGCTAACAGTCCTACTTATTACAAAGGTATGGCACACCTGAAGCCATCTTGATTGGAATAAAGTGGTAACTCTTAAAACATTTAATTTAAAAAGAAACAACATGAGGGGGTATATTTTGCCATAGAAAGTATGATTAGTGCTGCAGAATGAAAAATTAGGGCACATTTTGAGTGATTTCTCAAATCCTTTTCTATTTCATTAAAACATTCTGACATGCAGTCTCCCAAAATGGCCACCAGAGACAAAAGAGCCCAAATGTAGCCCAAATATCACCCAGATGTAGCCCAAGTATAGCCCAATGACAGAATGTCCCAGAGTGTTCTAAAGAACAACTAGAGCGCTAACAGTCCTACTTATTACAAAGGTATGGCACACCTGAAGCCATCTTGATTGGAATAAAGTGGTAACTCTTAAAACATTTAATTTAAAAAGAAACAACATGATGGGGTATATTTTGCCATAGAAAGTATGATTAGTGCTGCAGAATGAAAAATTAGGGCACATTTTGAGTGACTTCTCAAATCCTTTTCTATTTCATTAAAACATTCTGACATGCAGTCTCCCAAAATGGCCACCAGAGACAAAAGAGCCCAAATGTAGCCCAAATATCACCCAGATGTAGCCCAAGTATAGCCCAATGACAGAATGTCCCAGAGTGTTCTAAAGAACAACTAGAGCGCTAACAGTCCTACTTATTACAAAGGTATAGCACACCTAGAGCCATCGTGATGGGAATAAAGTGGTAACTCTTAAAACATTTAATTTAAAAAGGAACAAAATGAGGGGGTATATTATGCAATAGAAGGTATTATTAGTGCTGCAGAAAGAAAAATTAGGGCACATTTTGAGTGACTTTTCAAATCCTCTTCTATTTCATTAAAAAATTCTGACATGCAGTCTCCCAAAATGGCCACCAGAGACAAAAGAGCCCAAATGTAGCCCAAATATCACCCAGATGTAGCCCAAGTATAGCCCAATGACAGAATGTCCCAGAGTGTTCTAAAGAACAACTAGAGCGCTAACAGTCCTACTTATTACAAAGGTATGGCACACCTGAAGCCATCTTGATTGGAATAAAGTGGTAACTCTTAAAACATTTAATTTAAAAAGGAACAAAATGAGGGGGTATATTTTGCCATATGAATTATGATTAGTGCTGCATAAAAAAAAATTAGGGCACATTTTGAGTGACTTCTCAAACCCTCTTCAATTTCATTAAAAAATTATGACATACAGTCTCCCAAGATGGCCACCAGAGACAAAAGAGCCTAAATGTAGCCCAAATATCACCCAGATGTACCCCAAGTATAGCCCAATGACAGAATGTCCCAGAGTGTTCTAAAGAACAACTAGAGCGCTAACAGTCTTACTTATGACAAACGTATGGCACACCAGAAGCCATCTTGATTGGAATGAAGTGGTAAGTCTGAAAACACTCAATTTAAAAAGGAACAACATGAGGGGGTTAATTTTGCCATAGAAAGTATGATTAGTGCTTCAGAAAGAAATATTAGGGATCATTTTGAGTGACTTCTCAAATCCTCTTCTAT
Organism: Lissotriton vulgaris; assembly: GCF_964263255.1. Taxonomy (NCBI): domain Eukaryota; kingdom Metazoa; phylum Chordata; class Amphibia; order Caudata; family Salamandridae; genus Lissotriton; species Lissotriton vulgaris. The sequence continues at coordinate 1,246,787 of NW_028240796.1, read as the reverse complement.
TTCATTAAAAAAAACATGCACTTTGAATACCAGCAGCAGACGTCCCTGGTGAGCAGTAGCTTTACTACAGTGATCTAATGTGCAACTAGAGTGCTAACATTCAGAATTTATGGCAAATGTGTGATACATCTGAATGCCTTCTTGATGGAACCAAAGTAAACAAGCATTGAAAATGCAATAGATCTCGCCCTCGTTTAAGTTAAAGCCATTCTGTTTGTAATGAGGTGGCTTTTTAGCTTTGCTTTTATTAGTGTTTTTTTCAACTTTCATGTAAATAACATGCATCTGTATGCATATAAGTATATGTATGCATGCATTTATGTTTGTATTCATATAGATATACAGATGATATATGTTTATATATGTATGTATATATATATGTATTCACTGAAAAAACCATAGGGTATAGACCATATATAGTTAGGAATTAGCATTTACAAAACCTTGAAAATTCACTGAAAAAACCATAGGTTATAGACCATATATAGTTAGGAATTAGCATTTACAAAACCTTGAAAATTCACTGAAAAAACCATAGGTTATAGACCATATATAGTTAGGAATTCGCATTTACAAAACCTTATTTTACTCACACAAAACCATTGAAATTCCATATATAGTTAGTTGCACTAACTATATATCGCGCACCCGCAATCCACTGCTGATGATGTCACATATTACATCATTCATGACATGGTCAGTGACATCACTGATGACATCACTGATGACATCTCAAATGACATCACTGATGACATCACTGATGACAACATCCAGTGACTGTATGTTTCTGTAAAGTTAAAATATGTCTTACATATTGAAGAATGAGTGGATGTATAAGTGTCTGGATGAAGGATTTAGTAGGTGCATGACTGACTGTATGAGTGAGTTATTAAATGTGTCTCACTGAGTGCATGGGTTAGTGACTAAACTGTCTTAATTTGTGCATCATTATGTCTGTTGTTCTGTAAACTGTTGCATGTGTTGATAAGTAGCTATATGAGTAACTATATGGGTTATTGATTGGTTGCCCAAGTATTTGTATGGGAGACTGAGTGTGTGTGTGGGTGGCTGGGAGGTGTATGACTCTGTGCATAGATGTGTGAGCAGTTGATTCACTAGATGTATGGTTTCAAAAGTGCATGTGGAAACAGCTGTATGGGCGGTTGACTGTATGCATGAGTGTATTGGTGAGTGAATGGATATCTCAGTGCTACATGTCAAAGTAAGTACATATGTAAAACACAGTACATGTGAGAGTTGACATATATAAATAACTGTGCATAAGAGCCAGTGAATGTGTGAGTGGCTGTATGGATCATTGTGAACTTGTATCAGGGATTGTATAAGAGAGTAAATATGTGTTAGTATATGTTTGAATAAGTAAAGTTTGTATAACTGTATAGTTGAGGAAATGGAGGTGTGATTGATTCTTTGCATGACTGACTATGTGTGTGAGTAACTCCATGGATGAGTGACAGTCTATGAGTGTCTGTTTACACTGATTGTATCTAAGGTTATATTAGAGTCCGAAGAGGTTCATCGTATTATCACATGAATGATATCATCAGTGATGTGATCAGTAATGTCAAATGAGATGTCATCAGTGATGTCATCAGTGATGTCATTTGAGATGTCATCAGTGATGTCATTTGAGATGTCATCAGTGATGTCATCAGTGATGTCATTGACCATGTCATGAATGATGTAATATGTGACATCATCAGCAGTGGATTGCGGGTGCGCGATATATAGTTAGTGTAACTAACTATATATGGAATTTCAATGGTTTTGTGTGAGTAAAATAAGGTTTTGTAAATGCGAATTCCTAACTATATATGGTCTATAACCTATGGTTTTTTCAGTGAATATATATATATATATATATATATATATTACCTACTGGCGGTCGCCAGTAGGTATATATAGTTAGGATTTTTTGAATAGGGATTTCTGAAAATTCTATGTTGAATAACTTTGGCGTTGATGGGCGGAATTGGCTGAAATTTTCAGGAAAATGGCACATTTTGTTTCTGAGCGTCCCCTGAAAGTTTTGGGGGGGGGGTTCGTCAAGCGGGGGCCGAGAAAAAAGAGGGGTCCCAAAATGTGTTTTTAACATTGAGTTTTCTATAGGGCGGTTGGACTCACTTTTAGCTCGAACGGCTGAATGGATTTCTATGAAACTTGGCAAAATTGTAGAGACTGTTTGCCCGATGTGCCTTTGCTAGGTCTCAAGATATGTGCTCCAGTGGATTTTGAGAAATTAACGTTCAAAAAAATATATATATCTGTGACAGCGTCCCGGTTAGCACCCCGGTTCGCGTACCAGACGCGTAACGGAACTTCGCGAGGAGAAGCGGATTGGCTCTCCGGTGACTGTCAACATTCTAAACAGTCCGGAGCAGCCGCCATCTTGTCTCTCGGTAGGATCGAGAGACAAGAGGTGGAAATAAACGAAGGGGGAAATGAATGAAATGGGGCAAGGTAGACCTCTCATGACCCCCTAGGATTTCGCGGTGGAAGCGCTACCCGGTACGCGAACCGGGTAGCTCACCGGTAGCGTAACGGGAGTCCGCCATCTTGTGTTTCGGATGAATTTAGTCACAAGATGGAGGATAAACAATGTTGGGAATGGGTATAAGGGGGCAAAGGAGACATATCCTGACCCCCTAGGTTTTCCGAGGGTGGCTGAGGAGGCCCATATATGTAAAAAAAAAAACCCTTTTTTTTCAAATTTTGCACGGTTAGCGCCCGGTCCGCGCACCGGGTAGCGTTCCGGAAAGCGTAACAAGGGGAAAACCAAGGGAAATAGTAAAATATTATTTTAGAGTGCTTTGAGGTAGGGTAGCTCTGAATAGAGCTGTTGTGTTGTGTGGGTGATGTAAGTACCAACATGTAGGTACCAATGAAGAGTCTAAAATTCAATGTACACCGTCTCCTCTGTAGATATTTTGTATGTTCTAATATGGGTTATTTAAATGTAAATGTGTGGAAAAGCACTTCATGCTTTAAAGCAATTGTATTTTCAAACTGATTGTTCTTTCCTCTTAGTCCTCCTCTTTGGTTTTTTTTCCCCTCACTCTTCTTCAGCATGATAGTTGATAAATTCGTTCCCTCAAAAAATTTATATACATAAAAAAATTATATTAAATACATATAAAATATATTTTTCCTTTAAAAGAAGAATACATTTTACAGCTTTTGAAATTTACTATTAAAAAACCATTGAAATTCACTAAAAAAACCATAGGTTATAGACCATATATAGTTAGGAATTAGCATTTACAAAACCTTGAAAATTCACTGAAAAAACCATAGGTTATAGACCATATATACTTAGGAATTAGCATTTACAAAACCTTATTTTACTCACACAAAACCATTGAAATTCGCATATATAGTTAGTTGCACTAACCATATATCGCGCACCCGCAATCCACTGCTGATGATGTCACATATTACATCATTCATGACATGGTCAGTGACATCACCTATGACATCACTGATGACATCTCAAATGACATCACCGATGACATCACTGATGACAACATCCAGTGACTGTATGTTTCTGTAAAGTTAAAATATGTCTTACATATTGAAGAATGAGTGGATGTATAAGTGTCTGGATGAAGGATTTAGTAGGTGCATGACTGACTGTATGAGTGAGTTATTAAATGTGTCTCACTGAGTGCATGGGTTAGTGACTAAACTGTCTTAATTTGTGCATCATTATGTCTGTTGTTCTGTAAACTGCTGCATGTGTTGATCAGTAGCTATATGAGTAACTATATGGGTTATTGATTGGTTGCCCAAGTATTTGTATGGGAGACTGAGTGTGTGTGTGGGTGGCTGGGAGGTGTATGACTCTGTGCATAGATGTGTGAGCAGTTGATTCACTAGATGTATGGGTTCAAAAGTGCATGTGGAAACAGCTGTATGGGCGGTTGACTGTGTGCATGAGTGTATTGGTGAGTGAATGGATATCTCAGTGCTACATGTCAAAGTAAGTACATATGTAAAACACAGTACATGTGAGAGTTGACATATATAAATAACTGTGCATAAGAGCCAGTGAATGTGTGAGTGGCTGTATGGATCATAGTGAACTTTTATCAGGCATTGTATAAGAGAGTAAATATGTGTTAGTATATGTTTGAATAAGTAAGGTGTGTATAACTGTATAGTTGAGGAAATGGAGGTGTGATTGATTCTTTGCATGACTGACTAGGTGTGTGAGTAACTCCATGGATGAGTGACAGTCTGTGAGTGTCTGTTTACACTGAGTGTATCTAAGGTTATATTAGAGTTTGAAGAGGTTCATCGTATAATCACATGGATGATGTCATCAGTGATGTAATCAGTAATGTCAAATGAGATGTCATCAGTGATGTCATCAGTGATGTCATTTGAGATGTCATCAGTGATGTCATTTGAGATGTCATCAGTGATGTCATCAGTGATGTCATGTGAGATGTCATCAGTGATGTCATCAGTGATGTCATTGACCATGTCATGAATGATGTAATATGTGACATCATCAGCAGTGGATTGCGGGTGCGCGATATATAGTTAGTGTAACTAACTATATATGGAATTTCAATGGTTTTGTGTGAGTAAAATAAGGTTTTGTAAATGCGAATTCCTAACTATATATGGTCTATAACCTATGTTTTTTTCAGTGAATATATATATATATATATTACCTACTGGCGGTCGCCAGTAGGTATATATAGTTAGGATTTTTTGAATAGGGATTTCTGAAAATTCTATGTTGAATAACTTTGGCGTTGATGGGCGGAATTGGCTGAAATTTTCAGGAAAATGGCACATTTTGTTTCTGAGCGTCCCCTGAAAGTTTTGGGGGGGGGGGGTTCGTCAAGCGGGGGCCGAGAAAAAAGAGGGGTCCCAAAATGTGTTTTTAACATTGAGTTTTCTATAGGGCGGTTGGACTCACTTTTAGCTCGAACGGCTGAATGGATTTCTATGAAACTTGGCAAAATTGTAGAGACTGTTTGCCCGATGTGCCTTTGCTAGGTCTCAAGATATGTGCTCCAGTGGATTTTGAGAAATTAACGTTCAAAAAAATATATATATCTGTGACAGCGTCCCGGTTAGCACCCCGGTTCGCGTACCATACGCGTAACGGAACTTCGCGAGGAGAAGCGGATTGGCTCTCCGGTGACTGTCAACATTCTAAACAGTCCGGAGCAGCCGCCATCTTGTCTCTCGGTAGGATCGAGAGACAAGAGGTGGAAATAAACGAAGGGGGAAATGAATGAAATGGGGCAAGGTAGACCTCTCATGACCCCCTAGGATTTCGCGGTGGAAGCGCTACCCGGTACGCGAACCGGGTAGCTCACCGGTAGCGTAACGGGAGTCCGCCATCTTGTGTTTCGGATGAATTTAGTCACAAGATGGAGGATAAACAATGTTGGGAATGGGTATAAGGGGGCACGGGAGACATATCCTGACCCCCTAGGTTTTCCGAGGGTGGCTGAGGAGGCCCATATATGTAAAAAAAAAAAACCTTTTTTTTCAAATTTTGCACGGTTAGCGCCCGGTCCGCGCACCGGGTAGCGTTCCGGAAAGCGTAACAAGGGGAAAACCAAGGGAAATAGTAAAATATTATTTTAGAGTGCTTTGAGGTAGGGTAGCTCTGAATAGAGCTGTTGTGTTGTGTGGGTGATGTAAGTACCAACATGTAGGTACCAATGAAGAGTCTAAAATTCAATGTACACCGTCTCCTCTGTAGATATTTTGTATGTTCTAATATGGGTTATTTAAATGTAAATGTGTGGAAAAGCACTTCATGCTTTAAAGCAATTGTATTTTCAAACTGATTGTTCTTTCCTCTTAGTCCTCTTCTTTGGTTTTTTTCCCCTCACTCTTCTTCAGCATGATAGTTGATAAATTCGTTCCCTCAAAAAATTTATATACATAAAAAAATTATATTAAATACATATAAAATATATTTTTCCTTTAAAAGAAGAATACATTTTACAGCTTTTGAAATTTACTATTAAAAAACCATTGAAATTCACTAAAAAAAACATAGGTTATAGACCATATATAGTTAGGAATTAGCATTTACAAAACCTTGAAAATTCACTGAAAAAACCATAGGTTATAGACCATAAATACTTAGGAATTAGCATTTACAAAACCTTATTTTACTCACACAAAACCATTGAAATTCGCATATATAGTTAGTTGCACTAACTATATATCGCGCACCCGCAATCCACTGCTGATGATGTCACATATTACATCATTCATGACATGGTCAGTGACATCACCTATGACATCACTGATGACATCTCAAATGACATCACCGATGACATCACTGATGACAACATCCAGTGACTGTATGTTTCTGTAAAGTTAAAATATGTCTTACATATTGAAGAATGAGTGGATGTATAAGTGTCTGGATGAAGGATTTAGTAGGTGCATGACTGACTGTATGAGTGAGTTATTAAATGTGTCTCACTGAGTGCATGGGTTAGTGACTAAACTGTCTTAATTTGTGCATCATTATGTCTGTTGTTCTGTAAACTGCTGCATGTGTTGATCAGTAGCTATATGAGTAACTATATGGGTTATTGATTGGTTGCCCAAGTATTTGTATGGGAGACTGAGTGTGTGTGTGGGTGGCTGGGAGGTGTATGACTCTGTGCATAGATGTGTGAGCAGTTGATTCACTAGATGTATGGGTTCAAAAGTGCATGTGGAAACAGCTGTATGGGCGGTTGACTGTGTGCATGAGTGTATTGGTGAGTGAATGGATATCTCAGTGCTACATGTCAAAGTAAGTACATATGTAAAACACAGTACATGTGAGAGTTGACATATATAAATAACTGTGCATAAGAGCCAGTGAATGTGTGAGTGGCTGTATGGATCATAGTGAACTTTTATCAGGCATTGTATAAGAGAGTAAATATGTGTTAGTATATGTTTGAATAAGTAAGGTGTGTATAACTGTATAGTTGAGGAAATGGAGGTGTGATTGATTCTTTGCATGACTGACTAGGTGTGTGAGTAACTCCATGGATGAGTGACAGTCTGTGAGTGTCTGTTTACACTGAGTGTATCTAAGGTTATATTAGAGTTTGAAGAGGTTCATCGTATAATCACATGAATGATGTCATCAGTGATGTAATCAGTAATGTCAAATGAGATGTCATCAGTGATGTCATCAGTGATGTCATTTGAGATGTCATCAGTGATGTCATTTGAGATGTCATCAGTGATGTCATCAGTGATGTCATGTGAGATGTCATCAGTGATGTCATCAGTGATGTCATTTGAGATGTCATCAGTGATGTCATCAGTGATGTCACTGACCATGTAATGAATCATGTAATATGTGACATGATCAGCAGTGGATTGCAGGTGCGCGATATATAGTTAGTGCAACTAACTATATATGCGAATTTCAATGGTTTTGTGTGAGTAAAATAAGGTTTTGTAAATGCTAATTCCTAACTATATATGGTCTATAACCTATGGTTTTTTCAGTGAAAATATATATATATATATATATATATATATATATATATATATATATATATATATATATATATATATATATATATATATATATATATACATATCCAAACGGAGCTGCTTCTGCTGCAACGCTGTGACCCATTGAAAAGTGGCGTACGCTCCGGCGAAGCAACCGGCAAATTAAGTATTCCACACAGATATCAGTATCTAGTACGCTCTCAGGAACCACACAACAATCCAGGAGTAAACTTAAGTCTTCAGTTTATTCACACAATGCGGGAGATGTGGACAGTCTCTTAGCCATTGCTGAATTAGATGCGCCAGCAGAAACTATCAGTCTACATACCACATCAGTAGACACACTTATAGAGGCTGGTTTTGAGGTGGTAGCGGCTGCTAATACCAACTTCAAAACACATTCTACCTTCATGCCCACTCTCCCCCATGACAATATAGACACTTTCCATGAATGCACTGTCAAAGATTTGATGAAATTGAGAACTAAACATGGTGGGAATAACAATCAGAAATACAATGCACGCAACAATTTGACCTCTAAACAAAGAGAAGCTCTGAAGTCCATGCAAGAAGACTCCTCTATTGTCATACGTACAGCTGACAAGGGGGGCAATATTGTGGTTCTCAATAGAAGCGACTACATTTCTGAAGCTATGCGTCAACTTAGTGATAAGAGGTACTATGTACAAATCATGAGATCAACCTATAGTAAGAGCATCACTGAAATTTGGGAAAAACTAGTCATGTCAAAAGATCAAGGACTACTTACATGGGAAGAATATTGTTACCTCAAAAAGGATCACCCTATTCTTCCTATATTATATCTGTTACCCAAACTTCACAAACACAAGACTCAACCTCCTGGCCGTCCTATAGTTTCCTCTATAGGCAGTGTATGTGAACATATTTCCAAATATGTAGATCACTTTCTCAGAGACTATGTGGTCACATTACCCAGCTACTTACGGGATACTAAAGATTTCCTTAGTAAAATAGACACTCTGAAGTGGGAGATGGATTGGAACTTCATGGTGCTTGACGTACACTTGTTGTGCACCATAATTGACTACCAACAGGGACTTGAGGCATGTGAATTTTATCTACGCAACAGATCCATCAAGTTTTTTTAACACAATGTCATGATCATGTCCATGATTGACTTCTGTCTTAAAAACAATATTGTCTCTTTTGATGGCGCCCTCTATAGGCAGATCAATGGTACTGCCATGGGTTCTTGCTTTGCTCCCAGTTTCGCGAATTTATTCATTGGATACTGGGAGCAAGAAATCCATGGCAGTACAACCTTGAAGGAAGATTTTCAAAGAGTAGTGGTATGGCTCCGCTATATAGACAACTTGTTTATTGTCTATAGGGGGAGTAAGAAACAGGCTGAAACCTTTGTTGATAATCTCAATATCAACAAATACAAAATTAAATTATCAGGAGCCATCAGCAACACCACTGTAGAGTACCTAGATGTAAGACTTGAGATCAAAAACAATCATATCTGCACTTCCCTTTTTCGGAAAGATACAGCAGGTAACAGTGTACTGCACGCCCTCAGCAGTCATCCAGAGGTGCTCAAATGGAGCATTCCTTATGGAGAGCTGTTGAGGGCTAAAAGAAACTGCAACACGATTGAAGCATTTGATATGGAAAGGGACATCATAGCAGATAGATTCAAGGAAAGAGGCTACCCTAATTGGGTCATTAAACAAGCTATAGCAAGAGCCGAGAAAGTAGACAGAAAGGAAATTCTAGAGAATCCAGAGACCAAAACTAATGAGACTGAAGACACCACCAGATTGATACTTACTTTCAATGCGAAATCTGAAGGTGTCAAAAAGGTTGTTGCCAAGCATTGGGATATCTTGAGACATGACAATATCATAGGCAGTCTGGTACAAGAATGACCTAGCATAACGTACAGACGTAACCTCAATATCAGTGATCTGGTTGCGAGAAATGATGTCACACTATATCAAGACAATAGTGAACATGGTCTGCAGGGCTTTTACCCATGCAGTCACTGCAAAGCCTGCAGTAACAGTACATTTAAAAGGGAACTGGTATACAATGGTGTTAAGAGAAAAATAACACAATTTCTCACTTGTAGTTCCAGCTACGTTGTGTACATCATAGAATGTCCTTGTCACCTATGGTATATAGGTAGTACTGAGTGTAGTGCGAAAAAAAGAGTATTGGAACATCGTAGGGCGATTGTCAATCAGGACCCTAAATATCCGGTGGCACGCCACTTTAGAGAAAAACACTACTCTGATGCTAACTTGTTGAGCTACATGCTGATTGAACAAATTCATGTGAGTCCTAGGGGTGGAGACAGACTACTATCCCTCAGACAACATGAATCCAGACATATAATCAATTTTCAAAGCAAACACCCGGGTGGCCTTAACTGGGACGAAGAACTAGCAGTACACTTGAGGGAGGACTCATAGGGACTTAGTCTTGTCCTTTATTTACCCCCTTCCCCCGAGTGCTCTAATTCGATCTAGAGCACTTGGGTTGTTGTCACCATGCTTTGATTGATTTTTACAGGAATGAATAATGACTGCCTTTAATATGAATTTAGTATGTTTATCTACTTGCTTCTTGATACATGTTTGTATGTGTGCTAGTATTTTTTAATTGATTATTCCTTTTGTGTATTTGTATTACAGGTGAACAGGCAGGGTCTCCTAGTATGAATTGATTCTTCAATATGTTCACCTCTTCCTGTCTCTTTTGTACACCGTCCCTGGCACTTAATCCTGTTTCACTTCTTTGTAGGCACTTAGATTCACGGTCAGTTATTAATTTCTTTCTCACTGTCTGACACAAAGGAAGTTACTTGATTCAATAGGTAGTATCTATGCTATTGTCGGCAAGACCAATGATCAGATGTGTCCAGAAGTCGTCGAGTGAGCATCCTAGTGGTTGTATCTTATGTGACGTTTGGACAATATTTACATGGACACTTGTCAATAATCTATATTGATGCACATGATATCCTTCTTTTACGGAGAATGTTTGGATAGCTGATGACACAGTTACACAATTGTTTTTGTACTATATCACTGGTACATGAATTTGTGAATGGATATGCTGCTTATTTTATTCACTATAAGCAATGGCACTTGTCAATGATCCCTATCACTCCACTTAATTTTGAAGAGATAACAATAGGAGGGTAACTCTGCGTACTTTACTGGTGGTACATATATATGTACATGGGTATGCTGCTCATTTTTTCATAATCCATGACACTTGTCAATGATCCCCATCACTCGACGTCATCGCATTACGTATGTGTAAAATGTGAGGACATTACTACCCTTACGCCTCACGGCTTACTTTGCAGGAATTGTGTAAATATTTTGACTGTATGTACTACAAAAATGATTTGTTATTTACGAGGAGTTTACTTGATATCACAATATCATTTCAAATTGTGTCTCCTGCACTTATTGTATACATGATAAGCCTCACATTTTACGGCTCACTTTGCAGGAATTTTGCAAAATTTGATTGTACTTAATATACTAAAGATATTGTTTTTTACGGTGAGTTTACTGGAGATCACAATAACATTCCAATTGTGCCTCCTACACTTGATGTATATCTGATTAGCCGAATGTTTGGTTCATTATTTTTGTTACATTTACTTTAATGTTGACAACATCGTTACAAGATGGCCGACACAATTCTCTACACATTGTTTGAGTCCTACCTTGATTTTGATTGTGTAACTTTACTCATAATAGCACACTCACTCACACACTTTTATCACATGTGATCAAGGCAAGTCGCCGAAACGCGTTGTGTGAATAAACTGAAGACTTAAGTTTACTCCTGGATTGTTGTGTGGTTCCTGAGAGCGTACTAGATACTGATATCTGTGTGGAATATATATATATATATATATTCACTGAAAAAAACATAGGTTTTACCGACGTTATGGTTAGGAATTAGCATTTTAAAAAACCTTTGGTTTTAGGGACGTTATAGTTAGTTGGACATTTGACTCATATAAAACCAGAGAAATGTGCCTGTTATAGTTAGTTTAGCTAACTATAACTCTTGTGCCCGCAATGCACTGCTGATGATGTCACATATTACAACACTCATGACATGGTCAGTGACATCACTGATGACATCATCTAGTGACTGTGTTTCTGTAAAGTTTAAATATCTTATATATACATGTATGCCAAGGTGTATTGAAGGAGGAATGCATTTACAAATGCCTAAAGGGATTATTTCATCGGTGCATGACTGACTGTATATGTGAATGATTGAACGTGTCTTACTGAATGCATGGGTTACTGACTAAACAGTGTAAAAGTCTGTATTAGTCTCTCCATTGGTGTGTAAGCAACAGCATGGGTTGCTGAATACCTACATGAGTGTCTATATATGTTATTGATTTGTTGTCTGAGTATCTGTATTAGTCTCTGAGTATCTGTGTGGGTGGGTATGTGGGGGGGTGTATGAATCTGTGCATAGATTTCTGAGTGGGTGATTCAGTGGTTGTATGGATTAAAAAAGTGCATCTGGGAAGGACTGTATGGGTGTGTTAGTGTGTGTATGGGTGTGTTTTGAGTAAATGAATGTCTCAGCTGTATATCTGTGACTAACTACATATGTTTTAGGGCACTATATGTGAGTGTTGGAGTATATAAATGAGTATACGTGACACTAAGTTGTTTGAAGAGTGCATGGATAAATAAGTGTCTGCTTCTATCAGTGATTGTATAAGACAGTAAATATGTGTTAGTAAATGTATAAATAAATGATGTCTAAAAATAACGAAGTTGATGTGTATAGGTATACACAAGTAAATGGGTATGTGATTGGTTCTTTGCTTTACTAACTAGGTGTCTGAGTAACTCTATGGATGAGTGACAGAGTGTGACTGCATGTATAGATGTATTGATCAGTAACTACAAGTATAAGTGACTTGATGTGTGTGTGTAGACCTAGGAAAGAGTGAGTGGTATGTAGTATATGGTAGTCTTGTGTGTACTGTTTTAAAAATATTAGTCTGCATTTTAGAATGGGTGTATCAAAGTTTATATTAGACCATCAGTATGTGCATCACATTATCATGTGGATGATGTCATCAGTGATGTCATTTGAGATGTCATCAGTGATGTCATCAGTGGTGTCACTGACCATGTCATGAGTGATGTAATATGTGACATCATCAGAATTGCATTGCGGGCGTGAGAGTTATAGTTAGCTCAAATAACTTGTTTTGCTTAGCTGGCTTGCGGTGTTGGACTGTTCTGCTGCACCTTGCTATGTGCTGTCAATTTTGCTCATGATTCTCCCGGGACATCAATTCCTGTTTTGGGGTCCTTCTGCTCTTCCAAAAAGTTTTTTTATTTTTTATTCACACTCACTATTTGCGCATGCAAAATGCCCTTTTCAGCTGCTTACGCTATTTGTCCAATGTAAACTCGCTGTTTCACTGCAAACGCTATCTGCGTGCGCTTAGTGAGTCGCAATTTGCCTCCTCGCTAAATTATGATTCGAGTCATTTGTAACTCGCAAATTGCGGACCAGTTGGGTACGTAAATCGATTTTTGCGACTCGTTATTTGGCTCAAACTGCGAGCCGCAAATTAATGCGGTCGTAAATCTGGCCTAAGAAGCTACATTCTAACTCATGAATGCCCTCTACAATAGTAAAAAGTGTTGAAAAGATGCTTCTAATGTTTGAATGGCACTACCTCCCACAAATGCACCAAAGCCATATGAAATCCTTTGTGAGGGTAAGAAAAAATATTTGTAATTTCATCTTGCAAAAACAAATGAGGCAACGTACTTTTGAACTGATTTGAAACCACGCACACAAAATACTAGGGCCCTTATTTATGAGGCCTTGCGTCAGTTTTGCGCCGCCGGTGCGTAACTTTTTGTGACGCACCAGCGGCGTAAAATATGCGCCTTGTTGCGCCATATTTAAAAAGTGACGCATCTAGGTAGATGCGTCACTTTTTAAACCCCTGCGCCACATTATACCTGCGTCAGGTATAATGTATGCAGAGGGGGCGTTCCCCCGCAAAAAGCCTCATAATAGTGACGCAGTGAAATCTATGAGATTTCACTGCGTCACTTTTAGGATGCTGTTGCGTCAAAATCTTGCGCCTGCCTCACAGCAGGCGTAAGACTGACGCAAGCCCTTTCACATGGGGCTTTCCCCATGTGAAAGGACGCATTGCTGGAGTTGCGTCACTTTTGTGACACACTCCAGCAATGCGTCACTTTTGCGCTTACAGATATGTCAGAAATACTGCCGTATCTGTAAGTCCTTGCGACATGATGCGTCATACATTAAATATGACGCATCATTGGTGTCGCAAGGAGTGCGCAGTGAAAAGTGACGCATCACTGTTTTCACGCAGCGATGCGTCACTTTTCATAAATGAGGCCCCAGCTTGGTAAGTAAGAGGCAGAGCGCAATATGGCGCACATATGGAGCATGTCTGAAACGAGCTCTAGAGCCGCATGTATTTTTCAATCTATAGCCAAAGTACAAAGACATAAGAAAGTTAATAAGTAAATGGTGTGTTTTTTATAGTAATTTTTCTGTGCGTTGAGCGGATGTTTATGAGAAAAATCATGAATAACTATAATTCATAACTGGAGCAAAATCACAGGAAACGAGGAAACAGTCTCCACTTTCTCGGTTTGCTTTATAGCTGCTGAAACTAGGGCATCGGTTTTGCCACCCCCTGAAGGCTTGTCATTGAGCTATTGCATAAACCATGGACTGTCAGATGAAGGGGCAACACACTTGGTGTTCCCGACGTGATACTTTTATAGAAATAAAATACAAAGCCAACGCACAGCAAAAAGGTCTTCAGTTGAGCCTGCATGAATCAAGACGTCAGGAGAAAATGTGGTTATGGCTTTAAAGCTACTAAAAATGTCACCAAAAGGATTCACTACCCTCTCGTTTCGTTGTGCAGGAATGCAGAATAGACAGGAGTTCCTCCTTCCAAGGCGCGCTTTTTGTTGATTACACGGTTTCTGAAACCGCAACCAGCTGGGGCTGTACAATTAAGGACAGATATATTCCGAAGTTGAGAGAACCCGAGAAGCAGATTCACGTCACAAACACATTGGAATAAGAAAATATGTGGAAAGACGTGACAAGAGCTAATCAAAGAAGCCTTATTTAAATGGTTTAGTGTAGTGGAGCTGTCGCTTCTGGACAGATTTGTGTATTCAAATCAAAGGACAAATGATGTCTGGCAGAATACATAATAAATTAAAACCATATTAACAATTATAACTCAGAAAAGTCATAGACCCGTCAAAAGACAGCAAAATGCGACTGTAACCAGAAAATAAATGTCACAATGTTGTAAGCATTGTCATAATTAAAACACAGACAACCTATGAATGATGCCATTTCTCCAGCTCTAAAGATTTGATTTGATTCAGAGTGCCACACCTCTTAAATACGCATTTTTGTGGTTTCTACTTCCCTGGACAAGGGGCGAAGGCACAAGCGCACAGGCCCCGGAAGCGGTGCGGTCCGGACCGGTCTGGGGCAGTTGCCAAGGTGGCCAAGTTTCGAATTTTTAGCGGTCTACCATGGTCAGCACCAATTGGTTGGCATGTGATCAGCGGGGTCACCTGGGTGAGCATTAGGGGCAGCAGCACAATTTAAATAATAGTTAAGGCTACCTGATTGCCCTTTCTCTGCTATCTGTCCCTGGTGTGATATCAGAGGTTCCATTATATTAGTGCTGTTGGACCTGTCTGCGGCCTTTGATACCGTGTCCCATAACATCCTCCTCAGCCGCTTGCAGGGAGTAGGGATCGGAGGCTCAGCACTATCTTGGCTGGAGAGTTTCCTCTCCGGGAGATCGCAATCTGTCAGCCTGGGCCCCTATCGCTACACCTCGAAGGCGCTCACAAAGGGGGTGCCACAAGGCTCATGTCTCAGCCCTACATTGTTCAATGTATATGTGGCCCCCCTTGCTGAGATTGAACGGAAGTATGGGTTCATACCGGTTTCCTACGCTGATGACACCCAGCTCCTCTACCCTTTCAGCTCCCTTGGCCCTACAGTCAAGGAAAATTTTGCTGAGGGTATGAGGGCAGTGTCACATTGGATGGCCGCAAATTGCCTCCAATGTAACGTTGCAAAAACAGAGGTTATGCTCTTCGGCAAGGCAAGCCTCCTCTGGTCTCCTGAATGGTGGCCGCTGGATTTGGGCCCAGTTCCCACATCTAAGCCTCATGTTAAAAATCTAGGGGTTAAGATTGACCAAAAATTGACCCTTAAGGAGCACACCAATCACATTTCAGGACTATGCTTTTACACCATTGGCCTCCTAAGACGAGTATTCCCTTACCTTCCTGACACCTACAGGAAGACACTCATGCAGGCTTTGGTTACTAGCCGTCTGGACTACTGCAACGGCCTGCTGACGCTAGCAAACGCTGATGCAGTAGGTCGTTTGCAGGTGGTCCAGAATACGGCAGCTAGGCTGGTCATGGGTGCGCCGGCCAGGACTCCCTCTAAGCCTTTGTTGGTAGAGCTACACTGGCTCCCTATACGACAGCGTATCAGTTTCAAAATATGCTGTACAGTTCACAAATGCTTATATGGGGATAGTCCTAAATATCTCTCTCAATCTCTTGAACTGTACCAACCCAGCCGGTCACTCCGTTCAAGCAACCAAGCACTCTTGAAACCACCCTGCTAAAAAAAGATCCAGGCAGGGAGACCGAGCTTTTTCAGCGGTTGGTCCTGCCCTATGGAATAAACTTCCTACAGAAATGAGGATGAACATCAACCACCTATCCTTTAGAAAGGCCCTGAAAACACTCCTCTTCCAGGAAGCATTTCAGTCCCTCTAATGCACTTTAAAGACTACGATAATTTTCTGGCTAGCAAAGCGCGGAGATACCCCATGGGATTGAGTCCAGCGCGATATAAGAAATTAAAATAAAATAAATAAATAAATATCTGTGGGCTCTAGGCCCACATGCTGAGGAAATGAACAGACACCAACACCGTGATCGTAGGTACTGGTAATGGCCGTGAGTACATGCACTCAGGCTTCTTTATCAGCAGGGCTCCTAATTGGTAGCACCTGTGTTGGATGGGTGTAGGTGAGTGTGTGGGGCAGCCCTCGAGGGAGTGGCTAGCAAAGCATTCAAACTGTGTCCAACAGGACACAAAATTCCTCCCAAGTCATATGAAAAACAAAAACAACAAACAAAATTCCAATCTATGGGAAGGAATGGAAAAACAAGTAAAAACAACTAAACGTCTCACAGTGCAGGACAGCGGTGGAATAGTGCAGCTGGAAGCACCCGGGCATCCTGGCACGTGTCCATATTTTAACGAGGTATATCTGAACATAGACAGTACTAGTGAAGTCCGGACCTCCAGCTTTGCATCAGTTAACTGACAGTTCCCCAACATTATGTTAGTCAGTCCAGCGTACTCTTGCTGTGAGACAACTGATGTTATCCAGTTCTTACATGGGTGCATCGGGAGGCTGAGAGAAACCCATTGTAAGCACATTAATCCATATACGACAACCTTGGAAATCCGCCGGTGGGGCAAAGTAAAATCCATCACTCATGCTCGGGGTGGCCCTTTAAATGAGTTGACACGGGACCACCTATGGGCTGCATTGGGTCTGCACGTGTCCACATCTAGAAAGCCGCAAGACCACCACGGAGCCTCTGCATAGTCACTCGCGCAACTTCAAGGGTAGATGTAACCTGGACAAACATGCACACACCGATTTTGGAAAAGGGGGTGGTGATGGACAGAGTTTCTGAATGATGCAGAATACTCTTACCCAGTCAAGAGATCAGGGCTTGATCCATCACCGTTTTTTAGCTCACTGCACCATCCCAGCTCAGAACCTGGCTACATGCAAATTAGTCTGTTCCTGTCCCAGTGCATGATGGGAACAGGGCAAACCAAACTGCCAAGCCAATTCTTATACTGGGAAGGAAACAAGCTTCCGGGGACCGGTTTCTGGCATTTCAGCCGTCGTCCGCCCGGCTTGCTTGAATCCTGATGGTGCAATGAGCAAGGGACTCACGTCTGAGTATACCCTCCCACACATAGTGTGGACAAAATCGATTTTGGAAAAGGGGGTGGTGATGGACAGAGTTTCTGAATGATGCAGAATACTCTTACCCAGTCAAGAGATCAGGGCTTGATCCATCACCGTTTTTTAGCTCACTGCACCATCCCAGCTCAGAACCTGGCTACATGCAAATTAGTCTGTTCCTGTCCCAGTGCATGATGGGAACAGGGCAAACCAAACTGCCAAGCCAATTCTTATACTGGGAAGGAAACAAGCTTCCGGGGACCGGTTTCTGGCATTTCAGCCGTCGTCGGCCCGGCTTGCTTGAATCCTGATGGTGCAATGAGCAAGGGACTCACGTCTGAGTATACCCTCCCACACATAGTGTGGACAAAATCGATTTTGGAAAAGGGGGTGGTGATGGACAGAGTTTCTGAATGATGCAGAATACTCTTACCCAGTCAAGAGATCAGGGCTTGATCCATCACCGTTTTTTAGCTCACTGCACCATCCCAGCTCAGAACCTGGCTACATGCAAATTAGTCTGTTCCTGTCCCAGTGCATGATGGGAACAGGGCAAACCAAACTGCCAAGCCAATTCTTATACTGGGAAGGAAACAAGCTTCCGGGGACCGGTTTCTGGCATTTCAGCCGTCGTCGGCCCGGCTTGCTTGAATCCTGATGGTGCAATGAGCAAGGGACTCACGTCTGAGTATACCCTCCCACACATAGTGTGGACAAAATCGATTTTGGAAAAGGGAATGGTTTTGGACAGAGTTTTGAATGATGCAGAATACTCTTACCCAGTCAAGAGATCAGGGCTTGATCCATCACCGTTTTTTAGCTCACTGCACCATCCCAGCTCAGAACCTGGATACATGCAAATTAGTCTGTTCCTGTCCCAGTGCATGATGGGAACAGGGCAAACCAAACTGCCAAGCCAATTCTTATACTGGGAAGGAAACAAGCTTCCGGGGACCGGTTTCTGGCATTTCAGCCGTCGTCCGCCCGGCTTGCTTGAATCCTGATGGTGCAATGAGCAAGGGACTCACGTCTGAGTATACCCTCCAACACATAGTGTGGACAAAATCGATTTTTGAAAAGGGGGTGGTGATGGACAGAGTTTCTGAATGATGCAGAATACTCTTACCCAGTCAAGAGATCAGGGCTTGATCCATCACCGTTTTTTAGCTCACTGCACCATCCCAGCTCAGAACCTGGCTACATGCAAATTAGTCTGTTCCTGTCCCAGTGCATGATGGGAACAGGGCAAACCAAACTGCCAAGCCAATTCTTATACTGGGAAGGAAACAAGCTTCCGGGGACCGGTTTCTGGCATTTCAGCCGTCGTCGGCCCGGCTTGCTTGAATCCTGATGGTGCAATGAGCAAGGGACTCACGTCTGAGTATACCCTCCCACACATAGTGTGGACAAAATCGATTTTGGAAAAGGGGGTGGTGATGGACAGAGTTTCTGAATGATGCAGAATACTCTTACCCAGTCAAGAGATCAGGGCTTGATCCATCACCGTTTTTTAGCTCACTGCACCATCCCAGCTCAGAACCTGGATACATGCAAATTAGTCTGTTCCTGTCCCAGTGCATGATGGGAACAGGGCAAACCAAACTGCCAAGCCAATTCTTATACTGGGAAGGAAACAAGCTTCCGGGGACCAGTTTCTGGCATTTCAGCCGTCGTCGGCCCGGCTTGCTTGAATCCTGATGGTGCAATGAGCAAGGGACTCACGTCTGAGTATACCCTCCCACACATAGTGTGGACAAAATCGATTTTGGAAAAGGGGGTGGTGATGGACAGAGTTTCTGAATGATGCAGAATACTCTTACCCAGTCAAGAGATCAGGGATTGATCCATCAACGTTTTTTAGCTCACTGCACCATCCCAGCTCAGAACCTGGCTACATGCAAATTAGTCTGTTCCTGTCCCAGTGCATGATGGGAACAGGGCAAACCAAACTGCCAAGCCAATTCTTATACTGGGAAGGAAACAAGCTTCCGGGGACCGGTTTCTGGCATTTCAGCCGTCGTCGGCCCGGCTTGCTTGAATCCTGATGGTGCAATGAGCAAGGGACTCACGTCTGAGTATACCCTCCCACACATAGTGTGGACAAAATCGATTTTGGAAACATGCACACACCTCCAGGACATGTTGTATGCCGGCTACACTGCTTGATCAGTACATGGTGCAGGATTCCACTCATGTATTTCAATGCCCCCTAGATGGTACTCAGTCTGTCACATCCTTAGGACTCTGCATCTTCTCCCGTTACAGACCACTCCCTGGTCTGGTCCTGTCAATCGGACTGGGAGGCTTCCAGGATGCACCAGCCAGCTCAAGGATGATAGTGAAAATAAGATCCAATCTGCTATCTGCACCGCTTTACATACCCATCTTCTCTTTAATAAAGTATCCCGGCAACTCAGGATGACTGTGGAGGTACAGGGCTCCCTTCTCATTTACAGGTGTGACAACCTGCCACTAAGATCATGGGAATCTCCATGGCTCTCTTTCAGCGGTGGCCACGTGCCACCAGAGGCATATGCCCTCATTATCAACAATGTGGCAATGTAAGAAAGTAAACTAATTGATTCCACATGCACCAATCCAGGCCCTTCTGCAATTTACTATGAACTCATAATGTGAAACCCCATCAGAATCAATCCTTTTCTTTCCCAGGAACGGACGATTGACTGAATCATGTAATACAAGGAACTGGCATCACTCCTGAACAGTCCTCAACCAAAGCATTCTTTTCCAGTCTTTCCCTTCCTGGAGTCGCTTTGCCAATATGACATTTTCACAACTCCCACCTACATCTGAACCTTATGCCTGGTGGCTTTCATCTAGATCAGCGTGCTGGGTATCTCCTTGAAAGTGGAGGCTGAAACAAATATTCTCTACTATTGTGCCTTTCTCAGCAGCCTTTCACAACACCCTTCTCATTCGTTAGTGGCTGTGGCAGTGTAGGACCTCTCAGTAGTAACACATCCAGGCTACAGACAGTGAGCAGAAACACGAGGGATCTCCACTCACCACTAGGTGGCGCCGTTTGTACAACCATATCCCACAACAGCATTCAGGAGGAGTAACCTGTCACGGCAGTAACAAAAACCAGTCCAACTGTCATGTAGTAGTTTACAGATAGGTACAGAGAGGGTGTGGCTCACACAGGATGTAGCAGGGGATCGTCCTCCTCTGTGGGTAGCCAGCACACCTTTCGCTGTCTTTGTCATTACCCTTGTGCTAGTGACGATGAAGCCTGCAGGCACGGCATGTGTGGTCTCTTCAACTGCTACTCATGCACTAGTCCACAGGAGCAAGATTCATGCTAGTCCCTTCAGCCTGTTCCCTTAACACTACTGCCACCACGGGTATGCAAATCTTCAGGGAACAAGTATGTGTATCTCACAGAAAGACACAGACGACCTTGAAGCAAACAGCATGGTACCGTTACTTCCAGCTGACATAATGGCATTTTTCTACGAGCTGCACATCACTGCCCCCACTCCGTGAACTTTAAACGACATACGGCACCTTGTTTTGCATGAATGGCCAGGATAGAACATTTCCAGAAACCAGTGCCAGAGCTGGCCTTATTGGAAGTGAAGGCTCTTCTAAGAGCAGTTCTTCATCAAAACCCGTTACAGAGACTGGCTTTGGTACAGAGTGGACACATTTAGGTACGCAGCTCATGCTGGGGAAGCTCTATAACTATAACTCGGTATAGCAGTGCGAGCGGTCAAAGTCTGCGGTCTCTTTCAGGCTCAGTTACATAATTCATAAAACTTATGCTACTGCATTTCTTGGATCTAAGGTTCCCAAGCATGTCATCAAGTTTGTCAATAAAGTTCACAAAGCTGTTCAGTTTCATTTTGACACGTGTTCTTAATGGATCTGTAAAGGAGCACAACTTTTGCCACCAAGCTCAAAAGTTCGAAAAAATGAGGGTGCCACCAGAAAGAGAAAACAGCTGCTTGCTCGGTGCGACATATCTGTAGAGATCTGAAAGCATCTCGGCCCAAGCCACTGTCAAGAACATTGAAAATTAAAGTCACTGCCAAATTATTTTCAGAATTCACCAGGTGTATATATTTATACACACACATGCACAAACGTTGACAGTCCCGGCTCACGTGCCATTGTTCGAGCTACAGCAGTTCTCCTCCTGCGGTGGCACTCCAGAAGGCAATGCTGTTGCAGAACGTCATACAGGTGAGGCTGCTTTCTCTGACACAACAAAGGGTCAGCCTTGGAAATATCAGCGCATGTACGGCAACCACCCACAGCTGCGGCCTCTGTAACGTGCGGCGCCCTCCTAGCACACAGGCAACACAGCTACGGGTGACCCACCGCACTTAATTTTAACTACATGGCTGACTTTGGTAATCGTCAAGCACCCTCCTTACTTCGGGAAGGAACGGGCTAACTGGAGAGTCCCTGCCGGCACCCCCTCAAGCAGGGAGACGTTCACTCAGCTGGGGGCGACGCAATGCAACCGCCCACTGCGGCTAGACACAGCGGCATAAGAAGGTGAGTGAGCCTTTCCATTTTCCCCCTCCTCGGATCTGCATGTACCTTTAATGCAGCGCGGCTGGCTCCTAGCATTCCTCCTAGCAGGCCGCATGCAGGACGCCACACCTGGGCCGGAGACACCGGTGTGGGGATATCAGCAGTGATAAGAGTCACGGAGTGAATAAGGGCAATGACGGCAGGTGGCTACACTGCTTCAGTTCCACTCACAATGGGACTCCGCCGCTCTAACCCTGCCTTGGCACTTCAAGACAACGTGTACCGGTACTGAGAGGCACCCCCCGCGAGTAGGGGAGGGGTGCCTTTAGTAGGATTTCGTGCCCAAGGGAACGGTTTTCTTTCCCTGGAAGTGGGCAAGGGGAGGGGCGCAAAGGAAAGCGAGGATTGAGGGAGACGCGTGGCGGTCCCTCCCCGTAGGCGATAAAACTCCTGGACTCGAGGTTGTAGCCCTCTTTGTCCTCTCGCCTCTTGGGATTGCTGAAAGGCGCAGCGGGAGCAGTTGCCCACCCACCCATCCCTAAGTTTAAAGTAGAGTTGGCGGGGTCCCAGACAAGAGGAAAAGGCCGGGGATTTCTTTTGGCGGAAACTGGATGACCCTGCAACAGGGTTGGCAGTCATTGGGGCTCTGGGCTGGCGGGAGAGGGGGGCTGTCCTGCTGGTGGCCCTTTGACTCTCCGGCTCTACCCTAGTAGCTGGTGCTTGGATGAAGCAACATGATTCCTCATATGGAAGTAATGGTAAGGGTTTGGCTTGTGTCCTGCTCGTACAACACCCCTCAAGAGTGATCTAGAGATGATGAATTGTAAATACATGGTAACCTGGGGGCACATATATACCGCGACTCCTTATGTGGAAGTAATGTTAAGCGGTTGGGTTGTGTCCTGCTGGTACAACCCCCCTCAAGAATGGATATAGAGATGACGAATTGTAACTACATGGTAACCAAGGGGTGCATATGTATACTGCGACTCCTTATGTTCAGTAATGGTAGTATGTTATGGTTAATTAAACTGGTCAAAATGGAAGGTTTATCAACAAATAAAATGGTGTTATTTGATAAGTAATAAAAGCTACGCAGTGAACACCAACCACTTGTAAAGTGTCTTTGTGGCTGGGTGGTGGATGAAGGGCACGTGATATCCCCACTACAGCCAGGACTCTGAGCTGCACTTTAGAGGTGCAACAGTAGTGTGGCTCACTGGTTAGAGGCGGCAGACCCGAGAGCAGAGGACGGCCCGGGACCAGGGTTCGATTCCCGACGCGGCAGGTTTCTGGACCAGGGTCAGCGGACTCGATAATTCTCTCGCCTCGGTGCCCACTCTGATCAGCGATCACACTCGGCAACTCTGGGCATAAGCTTGCCTCATCTGCACTAACGGCCCCACCAGACCGCCGGGGATGCCTGGTCTCACCCTGGAGATACCCATTAAGGGACCATCTCTCAGGGAAGCCAGGAAGGGTTTCGCAGCGGTCGAAGCGCGGAGATACTCCTCCGGGAGTCTATCCTAGCGCTATATAAACAGCAGCTCCACTGCACACAATGCAGGGCCAGCACGCCTCTCTTCCACAGCAGAAGGCCGCAGCGCAGAGCCCACGATCACCTCAGGGCCGGCCTCGCAGAGCCGTCGCCCCTTCTCCGCCAGCAGAACCGCCGACAGCTGCAGGTACTCACAGGCACCCTATCAGCAGCAGACTGCCGCAGGCAGCACGGTGGAGGCACGGTCACAGACCGCCCAGCAGGAATGTCGCAGGACCCCACAGCAGGCACACGGGAACAGACCCTCTTCGTCGCCAGTATGATATCCGTGGGCTCTAGGCCCACATGCTGAGGAAATGAACAGACACCAACACCGTGATCGTATTTACTGGTAATGGCCACGAGTACGTGCACTCGGGCTTCTTTATTAGCAGGGCTTCTAATTGGTAGCACCTGTGTTGGATGGGTGTAGGTGATTGTGTGACCCAGCCCTCGAGAGAGAGTGGCTAGAAAAGCATTCAAACTGTGTCCAACAGGACACAACACCTGGCAACCCCTAGCCTACCCCGACCCTTTCAGCACAGAGGTGATTTCCAGATTTCTTCTTTTCTTGTTCCAAAACTCTTGACGCTGTGGGGGGATCACTGCTGCTTGCATCTATCTGGGTCTAGCTGCATGATATGATTTCCCACCGGCCTGCTGGGATGGCACCTCTCAGTAACTCCCATGGTGGAGACATTGGGAAACCTTTTCCTTTTATACTCGGATGTCCCGCTGGTCACCGGGAATCTTGTACAGGTGTGCCAATGGGAGGAGAGATGAGGAGAGTAGGTCCTTGCACGTTAATCTCAAAGCCCACTAAGCTGCATTTACTAGTGGCCTCAATCTTAACCTGTTAGTTTCTTCCTACTTATGTACCTTTAAATTGGCTTATGTTATTTATTTGGAAGTAGCAGAATCTCCTAAAAAAATTGACAAAGGCGAAAATAATATTTTAAAAGAATAATGTTCACCATCTTTAACATATTGCATTTCCAATGTTCTACTAGCCAGAAACTTGTCTGTGCAGCGACATATGGCCAGCTACCGTATATTGTGAGCTACCCAAAAGCCAACACTTGAGAAGTTGTTCCTTTCTATCTGATCACATTTCTTTGACCCTAAAGACTTATTTTGGAATTTCTCATCAGGCATAAGTTCATTGGAATAAAAATCAATGGAAAGTGTGCAGCTTGTCCTCCAATGCCATGTTGAAGGCGTTGCCAGAGGTATGGTGTGAAATCTGCAGTCCCAAGATAAATTCATATGTCTAAGGACAGGCCAGAAGGAAATCATAATTATGCAATCAGGAATCTAGCTGAGTGTTGCTTGCCTGGACACCAGTTAAAATCAGTGAAACTAGCAATTGTATACAGGTTCAGGATTGAGTTGCAGCGTTCTTTAGCATCTCCCCATCATCACACATTTGCGCATGTAGCACACTTTCAAGAAGATTTGGACTTAGGGATTTATATTTGGCAGTCTGGCAGTCCTACTCCTGTAAGTTCGGTGGTCCTATCACTGTATTACGAGTTGTACAGATTGGCTTTGTAAAGACCGCTGACACACCACCAGCCAACTCCGACAGTGGTGGCTGCATAACGGGCCTATGAGGCTGTGGGAGGCTCAACCCGCCAGTGAAACTGCCAGCCAAATGACGAGTTCATTTACATTGGATGTGACCATGGCAGTCCAACCACTACATCTGAGATAGGAGAAAGGGAAGGATGTTAGGCTGAAACTCACCTCGACTCACCTCTACACATCTTCCACCGTCCTGGAGCACATTTGACATGTCCTGCTGCTGCTCTACTTGGTTGACCATATTCAAAATCCGCTCTGTCGCAGACAAAATCGGCAGTATGTCACACAACTATCTTTTGCCATAGACTCCTCTACAAAATGATGCCCTGCCATGGACCAGGCAAGGGAGTTGGAGTCCCTTAGCAATTTAGATGTTTACAGGGACCCTGTATGGGATGATTTCAAAACAATATTAAAAAATACATCTGTAGAATGTCTTCCTAGGCCAAAACACGGGCATTACACAAATGGACATATATTTGCAAATTATATACAGTGATAGCGATGTATGCATTATTTTGTGTTCTACAGCATTTCTAAATGATTCTACATTATAAGCAATGCAGTCTCATCCATTACAAAGACATCATTACATTTAAACGTGAGTTCTTCTCTACTGTAAAACATCACATCCTATCTCCTACACGGGCAACTCTTAATATGGCAAATTTATTAATCTTAAAAATACACACGTTTAGTAGCATTTCTACATCATATAAAGCATTACACTCCTGTTAAGGTTCTACATTAATTTGCAACGGTATGAATACATCGATTACTCGTTGCCCTAACTAACCTACTGTTATATCCCTAAAAACACACATTAGTATACCCTCTAAATATGCGGGTGCTGACTACGGGAGACATGATGCACCCCTACAATCTTCAAAATGACATGGCTTTATCTCAGTTCCCCCCTTTGATGGCCTGTGTCATTACACAATACACCACCCTCATGGAAAGAACGGAGTTAAACGGAGCTTGTTGCCTCTTTCCCTCTCCTAAGGAACTCCATGTTCTTGAGATTTCGATATTGACTGTCCTGCAGTCTGTCCATTTGCCTCTCTTGCATTCTCAATGACCTCTCTAATCAGCTTGATCTGTACCATTTATAAGCGCGTACCAAACCCCACAATCCAATCACACATGCCACAACTATGACAAGGGGTATCCACACAAAACCAAGAAAACCCTTTCCAAGGTTTGCAAACCAACTCCCGACTTTGCCAAACTCGTTTCCAACTTTTTCCCACACAGCTTCCTAAGTCAGATCCCCAATCTCACTATGGATCGCAGTAATTTTGCTCAAATATTTCTCCATATCTTTACTGTTGACTGGTATATAAGTACAACATTTTTGGACCTTCAAAAGTTTACAGACACCTCCCTCTTTTGCTAGAAGGACGTCTAAAGCAAGACGATTTTGTAAAACCATAGTCCTTATCGACAACATATCACCTTCAACCAACACCAACGACTTAGCTGTAGTCATTGACAACTCATCCACAACAGTTGCCAACCTTCTAATTTTCACGTCATTCATGATCCCTCCTAAAGTTGGTATCATTGCTCCAAAAATGTCTCCAAGTATGGCTCCTGCACTTTCACTTCGCTTCACTCTTGCATGTTGTCCTCCTTCCAAAAGTTCAAAATCTTCCGTATGATAAATCTTAGGAAGAATGATTGCTAGATAACACGTTCCATACCATTTCTCAGGAAGTCGCACATATGCATTCCTCCCACAAACAAAATACACAGTCGGAATAACCTGGACCACACCTTCCAATGAGTCTTTTGATTAATACTCCAAAGTGAAAGTATGTTCACACATGGTATGACCTACATACACATTCTCATAATATGTCTTTGGTCTTTGAAGGCAGAGCTTCCCTTTCTGATTCGGATTTCCAGCCTCCATGGTATGAGGACAATTTGCACCTTCTCTTGTTCGGCAACAACCTTCACAGTCTCTTCTCTCCAACCTCAATTACTTGAATCTGTTTGGACCACACCTTAGAAGCTGGAAGTCCCCTTTGAATTTCAGTTCCTTTTTTAAAGATTTCAAAGACAACTCTAACCCTTCTCTGTCCTCTATGGGAAGACCCTAAATGTCTTCTTCTTCCACTCGGACCTAGGTAGTCAAAGCAAGTTTATTTACAGAAAAGTCTTAGACATCCATAATAAGATCTGTGCTTTTCCAAAAGTTCAAGACGAAGAACAATAGATTCATGAGATGATATTTCAGGACCAAACATAGGAAAACGCAGTCTACTCAAAATCAGATGACGAATTCTGCTAAAAATCGGAGGATTCGAGACTGTGATTGTCAGTACACCTTCAACTCTGTCCTGGCACCAACAACAGCACAACCAACTTGATATTAGGACTGGTGCTGATCACTGTCACTGCCCTCACTCTCCCCGATCTCAGAACTCCTGGCATCAGTCACAATGTAAGTCCACTCAGGAGTGGCGTACCTCCGGCAAGGCACCCTCATTTGTCTTGATCTCCTTAGACCTCCACAAGCTTGCCCTTCTTCGCCTTCGTCCGATTCAGATTCCTCAGACACAGGAACAAGGTCTCTTTCAGAAATCAGTCTCAAGTTCAGTCACCTTTGTCTCTCCGGCCACTGGTCCTCTGCTCTGCTGGCTCCCGCACCTTCTGCTTGCTCACCCTGCCCATGACTTTCTGCAGCTGAGTTTGACTCTGGACCACTTTCACAGAAACTTCCCCTTTCGGAGTCAGGTTCGGAGTCTCTGCCGTTGTGACCCTCCTCAGCTTGATCTTGTGAGCAACCAGCTGCATCAGACACCCTCACAGCTTGACTTGTCCTCTCCTGTGGCCCTGACACATCAGCTGGATATTCATTTGGGAGAGGAGCTGTTTCTTCCAAGGGTGCTGAAACTTGACGAGTATGGGAAACATGTATCCAGTTCGGCAGCCCCCCCACTTCACAGCAGCGTTCGTGACTAGGATGACTTGGTAAAGACCTCTCCACCGAGCATCCAAGCAACTCTTTCGCACGTGCTTCCGAACCAACACCCAATCTCTGGATTCAGGTCGTGACAGAGATCACTGGATGCCGGGACCACAGCAGCCTGCACCTGATGAGACACAGAACGGACGACATCAGCGAGTCCCTTGCAATAATCGAAGATCATATCATCTGTGAAATTAATCTGGGCCACTGCTAAAACTGCTGGCAACCTCATAACCCTTCCCATCAACACTTCATGAGGGAAAAGACCCGTTCTCCTGTCTGGGGTACTGCGCATACTCATCAACACCAAGGGCAAAGCATCTGGCCACTTCAGAGACGTGGATGAACACACTTTTGCCTTTCGAGCTTTCAGAGTCCCATTGATCTTCTCCACTATTCCAGAAGCCTCTGGACGATAACTACAATGGAGTATCTGATCAATATTCAGTGCTGTGCAAAGCATCTTCATGATTTTGCTATGGAAATGCGTTTCTCTGTCCTATTCCAAAGAGGCTGGAATCCCGAATCGAGGGACAATCTCCCTCAACAACAGCTTAGCTACTGTAAGTGTGTCACACCAGTGGGTCGGATATGCCTCCACCCACCTTGAGAACACACACACCACCACCAAGATGTACCTCAAGTGGTTGCACCTAGGCATCTCAATGAAGTCCACTTGCATTCTGTTGAAGGGACCCCCTGATCTCCCAATGTGACTCAGGGTAACTGCAGTCCTCTTTCCGACATTCATTTGTTGATACATAACACATCTCTGACATACAGCTTCTGCTACCGCACGGAACCGTGGGTTGTACCCAGTGGTCGAAGTGGGGGAAAAAAAGTAGGGGAACTGTGGGTGGAGAATCAGAGGGCGGGAATAACCTGAGGATTGGATCAGTGGGCGGAGTTAGAGGTGTGGCCAGGATCGCAAATCATCCCAATCTTTAGTATTTGTGTGGCATTTCACTGACCAGTTACAGCTTATTATGTTATGTAATTCAACCAATGGATACACATGATTATTTAACGATTAATATGAGCTATTGACATTAGAAACATATTCCACTTTGTGAATTAATTTTAATCACAGAATGTCCCCAGTTCAGACATGGCCATATGCAAATCAGCCTTGACCCTGTGCCTCATGGGAACAGTCCAGCCAGAACTGCCAAGCCATGTCTTTCCTGGACCAGAATCGAGCATCCTAGGACCGGTTTCTGGCTATCAGCTGTCTTCAGCCAGGATAGCTTGACTCCAGTGGTGTGGAGAGCATGGGGCTCACGTCTGAGCATAGCCATCCCACTCGCTCACTTGGCCACTGGATTCAAGATAGCCTGGCTTATGAGGATTATGAATCCGAAACCGGTCCGAGGATGCTTGTTTCCGGTCCAGGGAAGACATGGCTTGGCAGTTCGGGCTGGACTGTTCCCATGAGGCACAGGCTCAGACTGATTTGCATATGGCCATGTCTGAACTGGGGTGGCTGAGTGAGCTAAAGAATGGTGATGGATTAAACTCAGATCAGTTGACTGGGGTAATTGTTTGATTTGCTCAAACGCTCCATCCATCATCCCCTTTTGTATCGCTTTGTTCGCCGTAAGTTGGCAGGATATGCTCAGACGTGAGTCCCTTGCTCACTTGGCCACTGGATTCAAGATAGCCTGGCTGATGAGGACTATGAATCCGAAACCGGTCCCAGGATGCTTGTTTCCGGTCCAGGGAAGACATGGCTTGGCAGTTTGGGCAGGACTGTTCCCATGAGGCACAGGGTCAGACTGATTTGCATATGGCTATGTCTGAACTGGGGTGGCTGAGTGAGCTAAAGAATGGTGATGGATTAAACCCAGATCAGTTGACTGGGGGTGAGTGTTGGGATTTGCTCAAACGCTCCGTCCATCACCCCCTTTTGTATCGCTTTGTTCGCCCTAAGTTGGCAAGATATGCTCAGACGTGAGTCCCTTGCTCACTTGGCCACTGGATTCAAGATAGCCTGGCTGATGAGGACTATGAATCCGAAACCGGTCCCAGGATGCTTGTTTCCCATCCAGGGAAGACAAGGCTTGGCAGTTTGGGCTGGACTGTTCCCATGAGGCACAGGGTCAGACTGAATTGCATATGGCCATGTCTGAACTGGAGTGGCTGAGTGAGCTAAAGAATGGTGACGGATTAAACCCAGATCAGTTGACTGGGGGTGAGCATTTGATTTGCTCAAACGCTCCGCCAATCATCCCCTTTTGTATCGCTCTTTTCTCTTTTGAACATTTCTCGCAACACTTTAAGACATTTCATAATGAAAACCAACTTCTCTCTTTTCACAGCGCTCCTCTATTTCCTGATGACAATCTACCAAACCCAGCACGGAACCTTCTGACGGCACTCGCTTCCGCTTCCCAGCAGTTCCTCTCCTTTACAATTCAGCTCTCACTCCCGCAAACGTCCCATTCACACACTGAAATGATCAATTACGACCAAGCAATCTCTCCGCTGACTGTACGTTCACAATCTGACTGTACTTCCACAGTCGCGAAAAATGATGTTCGAACTTATTGCACAGTGCCGGATGCTTTTCCGCACTGTACAATCCTTGCAAACGGCATCTTGCACAGTGCAAGCGGTCGTTTTCTGCCGATCGAGTAGATTTGTACTCGAGCGGCAACTTTCTCAACGTGGACTGGTAGTTTCTCATCACGAGCGGTTGAGAGCATACATGAACACTCACAATGAGAAACTTGACCTCCCCACGTTGAGAATCTCTCCGGGAGGTATAATTTCCACGCTCGCGATTGGCAATTTTATGTTGCAGATTACGAACGAGGAAAAATTCTCACCGGGATGTTGATTTTGCTAATTCGCGGTTGCCTTCTTCACGTTGGGGACCGCGAGCAAACAAAAAATGCCTGCTCCGCTACACGTTTTTGCACAGTGTTATGTGAAATTCGCATAGCGTGTAGTAGCGCCAACGATGCACGCTCTGTGAGCTTAGCGTAGTCCTACACCCAGCGTTAGTTTTATTGCCAAATCAAAGTGGCTGTTTAAATCTTAATTCACACTGCTGGCAGGCCCTGGACAAGTTTGAAGGTCCTATTTTAGTGGATGGCACAATAAGTGCTGCAAGCCCACTTGTAGCATTTACTTTACGGGCACAAGGTATATGGTATACATCTCTACAAGGGACTCGTAAGAATATGTGCCAATGTGGTGTAAGCTGATCAAACCATGTCTAGGGGAGTGAGCACAAGCACTTTAGCACTAGTTAGCAATGGTAAAAGTGCACAGAGTTCTAAGGCCAACAAAATTTCAGCACAAAAATAGAGGTAAGTAGACAAAAGGTTTTGAGAAACACCACCCTAGGCTGGCAGGTCTAACAGTGTTGAATACAATGTAGCTGTGGCATTTATTTCTTTGCTTGTGTATTACTTTCCCACACAGTTTCTAACACATTGAATTTAATACATTTTTAATCCATCGACTATCACTTTAGGTTACACACCTTTTCTAAGCTAACTATTAAGTTATTACTTGCAATTGTGAATGAAAATTCATATAAGTCTTTCATTTGTTTTCTTGATTGAATAGTGACATTTTCAAATATCTTACTAGGACCTATTTTATCTGGTGAATGCCTAAATAGATGATCAAGCAACTGGGTCATGATCCCTCCGCTTACTCATCCAGCAGATGTAATAGGGATGTTCCTCTCCTCTTTAACATTAGGTTTGTTAGATGGTTCTAACTTAACAATTGGATATTGGAAGTGGGCTAAAACAACTGCTCCTGAATCCGGCATACTTTGTAATAATCATATCAGCTAATGCAGAGACATTGTTGATGGAGGGCCTACATGTTGTTATCAATGTTTACATGCTCACCTAGTTAGAACACCAGGAAGCTGTTCAATTAAGGTCAACCAATAGAATGCCTTTCTTCATATCTTCAAAGAAGTATGCGTACATACGGACATCCACACAGACACACAACCACACATACACATTTACACATAAGCACACACACACATGCAGACACTCCTAAATCCAGCAATAGCTTTAGTTTACTTACAATGGGACAGTTCACACTGAGGGGAGAGTCAGTCAGTCTTCCAAGAAAAACTCAAAAGTTCAGTAAAGTGAAAATAGATTAATCAACGCTTTGCAGAAATGGTTTTATCTAGAACCAAATATATGTAGAATAAATAAATAACAGTAACATTTGACATGACAAAGGAGAGGTGTTTTCAGGTGTTTTGTGGAGGGTGGTAGAGAGTGGATGTGCACAAATACATGTATGACACTAAATACGTATCAATGGGGTCTGAAGTAACTTCTCTATGGGGGTATACCTCACGAATAAAACACACATGAGATACTGGCAGGAGGCTGGTTCATGGGCATATGTTTCTTTCTAGGGCAAATATGGGTCAGTTTCACCTGCAAGCAAAAATCAATCAAAATGTAATGTTTTGCAAATTTTCATCAAATTTAAATGTATGCAAAATGATGTCAGAGGATTAAACAATGTGCACACATTTAGAAGACATGAGAGCAGAGAGAGACAAAGAGATGTAAAGAAAATATGCACAATAGAAAGCATGGAGTGGTTACTTCAGACCTCAAAACAGCTTAAACGAGTATCTGAATTTGAGGTACACTGTTATAAATCTCATATCCCAAAAATGTCCACAATCGATTATCGAGAAATAAAGTTTTACATGATGATATTTAGCCAAAGGGGAGCTCTAGGCTGCAAAGGAAAACATATCACTGTGGGTCTTCTCAAAACACAGCAGAGTTGCCGAGCAAGTACTATGTTTAAAGCACGCGCTTTCCAAGCCTTTTTGTTTAGAGAAAAAAACTGCCTAAGTAGGGTTTTGTTCTCTCAACAAAAAAGAAATTACCCTGATGCGGAAGAACATTTCTTCCTGTGAGTGGTGGCCAATCTACATTTTCACTGCCTGTGTCCGCCATCCCTTGAATTACACACATGGTCAAGAAAAGTCAGTGACAGATGGAATGACTGTAACTGTGAAATGCGCCCTTTGTCAGAGGGTTCCCCAGGTCAAAGGTTTACACTGGTGGAATCAGAAGCTTACACTGGCGGAACCAGAGGAGACTCTACTGCTGTAAACACAGGACTTTCCATGACTTGAAATAAGAGTGGGGGAACCACTATTTTGTTATGTTGTGAACACCTCTGATTTACAGTTAAATAATCTCACTACTAAATTTTACATGAGGCCTGGGGACTTGATCTCATTCTTTGTATGAACCTGGAAAGAATACCACTCACTTTTGTATGCATGTTCCTAGAGAAAGATGTAAAGGCAGACCTAGAAGGAAGAGTGTGTTGCAGAGGAGTTATTCAAATTCTTTTTCCTATATGAACTCCTGAAAGTTTTACTAGTTGGAAGTATACGTGTTTTCCTCTAATCAATTCCTCAATTTAGCAAATATCGCATAGTAAATAGTCTCTTAATTTATCTTCTGGAAATCCGGATGTCAGATTTCACTTTCTGTAAAATAAACAGTACTCAGTACAAGCAATTGTATTCTTTGAATTAGTGATGCACTGGGTGGTCCTGAGCTAATAATGTCCTCCTTTCATTCAAGCCAAGAGGAGCTCAAATTCAATCATATGGTAATACAGAGCATCCAGCCTATTTATCAAGAGCGGCTAGTGTGAGGGTTATCCACGTGAAGATCAAGTTGATAATCACCAGTCTGTAGCTAAGATCAAGGACAGTGTCTGTTATCTAATAGACAGAGCACTGTGACTTGGAAGAAGTTCCTGTTTTCATTAAGTGATATGGTGATCTCCTTAGAAATCGAGAGACTAGGCTACTTTTGCTTTGCTCATCATCTCAATTGCAGTGTACAGTCGTGTTGCAAACAGCATATGTTGTTTAAACATCAGTGGGTCTAAAACAGTGAATGGTATGGCCATTTGAGAATGATTTTACCATTTAGAAATAATGCCTAATTTACAAATGGTTTAGTTAGCCTGACTAGACTACAGTTACCTTGCTTAGACAACTATTCACATTTGCAGAATAACAGTGCACATTGATTTTACATGAGCAAAGTCTTTCTCTCTCTCTCTCTCTCTTTGTGTGCTTTTGTCAATTCCATTTGATTAAAATCACTGAAAATAAACACTGCAGTGGTATCTGCAATGTAATATTTTGTGTTGTGGTGAGGGAGAAATGTCCTGGATGTTCCTGTCTTTGTAACTTTCAAGGTCCTTTGACGAGCCTTTTCTATGGACCATTTACATGCTGGAGTCTAATTTATGACTGCATTATATACATTTCATAAACATTCTTTCATTTGCTGTGAACATCTCATTTATTAATATGAAGTAAAAGTAGATGTTTCAAGATGCATTCTATTGAAGGCATCTTATGCATTGGAATATTCAATGGCTTAC
Organism: Lissotriton vulgaris; assembly: GCF_964263255.1. Classification (NCBI taxonomy): domain Eukaryota; kingdom Metazoa; phylum Chordata; class Amphibia; order Caudata; family Salamandridae; genus Lissotriton; species Lissotriton vulgaris. Next base: position 1,212,137 of record NW_028240796.1, on the reverse strand, counting down.
TAGAACGATACATTGAATGTTGTTTTGCTTCTGTACCCTGTAACCTTATACAAACGACAGAATTTTGGAATACGATGTTATTTCTGGCTACTTTGTTTACTTACTTTATACTTAGACTTTCTTTAGCCTTTAACTGAGCAAACTCTATCTCAGTTTGTCTTTCGCTATATAATTGATTTTGCAAATAGGCAATTGGCTTACTCTAGAGACTGGCCTTATTTTAGTCCTCTCTCAGATTATGACATTGGGTATTTCGATTGAGCTAATTCATTTGTAACTTATTATTTTGATTTTTCTTTAATCAGTATATTTTGAAAAAAACATGGGTTTTAATTTGAAATTCTGTCTTTTGCAGATTTGCTTTTAATAGCCCTGAAGTAGTTCTAGGAAGACTCCCAGGGGGACTTATGAAGAAGCAGACAACCTTGAGCTAAATTAGAGGATCAACAATAATGATACTTACGGGAATCACAAGAGATCTGGATTATAGATAAAATATTTCTATTGAAGTTTCAGAACCTGCAATAGGGATTTAAATACTGACACATTTTTTGATTAATCAATAGTGTATTTAAGGCAATGGTGTACAGCGAGAGCAGAGGACGGCTGGATCCATGCCTCTTGTTGATGGTAAGTGATGTCTATATAAATGAGTTATATTTAGACTTTTTATATGCTATTTATCAAACACAAATGGCCTGCAATCTGGGTTGCTTGACGGGGGAGCCAGTGAAGAATTCTGAGTCGCCAACCTCACCAAGACAAACCTAGGTGTGGCTGCCGCATTCTGTACGATCTGGAGTCTGACCAAATGTCTCTTCTGGATGTTAAAAGGATGAATGTTTTTATTTCTCTGTTCTTTTCTGACTTTCATGCGTGATGCACTGTGCAGCACACATACAAAGTAGAAAAAGTGTTTAAACTTGTCTAGGCATAGTATTTTGTACAGGAAGGGTAACCTTCCTGTACAAAACCCACGGTAGACTTAGGCATGCACCTTAGTGATATGGCACTAAGGTGTGTGCTTGGCGCATTGCAGATGAAATCAGAATCAGCGCTGGGTAGATGGGAGGAGAGAGCCATATATCTGTAGATGTGGTGATCTCCTGCTCTCTCCCTGTCACCAAACGCAGCGCAGCATTTTTTTGGCTGCTGTGCTGTTGTTATATTCCATATAGGTACCCTATATAGGCGCAGGTAACACTGCAACATTTCCCCTATATTCTTCCCTACATTACATACCTAACAGTTCATAGGGACTGACCTTTTACCTAGATACAACACTGCATTCAGAACGCAGGTTTTTCCCTTGCTCGAAACTCATAAGTTATGCATGAAGTTTCTTGGAAGCACAGCAGGACGGACAGCAGGACGAACATCTCCTGTATAATATCTATGCATAAAGTTCAAGCCTGATGTCAGCCTTTTAGGCTGACACAGTAACACAGCAAGGTAGGACCCCTGACCTGTGGGTATATATACATCATGTCTTGCTGAGACAGACAGAGGAGACCATGACTTTACGGCTGACACACTGACCAGAGACGTTGAGGTTCCTGCACGCAGAGGCTCCAGCTCGCAGTTGTCTAACATCCCTCATGGGGTGTCAAACTCGAGACCAGGACGGGGTCCCATATTCTCTCCTTTCTCAGGTAATTGGGTTGACTAGACCTTACAGGGATTCTTGGCATAACACCTACACAGATGCTAGGTACATTTAGGTACATCTAGTTAGGGAGGAATCGTAGGAGTATGCACTTTCTCATCATGCGTTTATATTCATGATTACTGCAAAATGGTAGAACTGTACCATCCCTTTACTTTTGTAGTACTGCTAATCATATATCTCTGCTACTGTCTAATGGTTGTTACAGCAAATCTATTCTGCACTAGAATAACAACTGTTCAATGTATCCTTATTGAAACGCTTAGACTGTTTATTCTGTATATCTCTGAGACAAACTAAGTGAGCACGAGTGACTCAGTGAAAAGTAGTATATTGTTTCACGATTCTGAGGGATCAGGGTTGTCATGTTCTGAGGTTGCCAGAAACTATTCTCCCCCGATAAGAGGAGATTCTAGTGGCACTCTGAGCTAGCTTATGCAAAGAGGCTAATATATTAGGTGGGAGTTCTCGGAACAAGTCTGCCACCAAAACCACTGTTTATGTTATCCGAACGTGCAGATCCTGTAAAGGATATATAGGAACTACACAACATGGTGCCGCCAGCGTTGGTTGGGTACTTAATTAACAGTAGAATCTGTAGAATTCAGTTATGCTGTTATCAGAGACCCCTTCTCACAAAACACCAGAGACGTCTGGAATGGGTGGGCACAAGCTCCGCCACAGCTGAGTAGGTGAAAAATCCTATTTATTGTCTGTTGGTAAATCAAGCTTGAAGGACGGAGTGTCCCTAAAATTGTGCATTAAAACCTAACCTTAGTTCTCTTGAACAAACTTCTTCTTTACAAAAATTATTGAGACCAGGGATAACCTAGTAGTAAATATACACATCTCAGACAGGGAAGAATTTGCAGATGCAATTCCAATTGCAGAAAAATTCAGAAATGTAGTCACCCTGAAACTGCTAGATCATGGGTTAACACCTAGGGGTGGCATAGTAGCTTTCGTGATTGAGGCGCACTAATGGCTTAGCAGTTCGGGCTGGACTGTTCCCATGAGTCACAGGGTCAAGGCTGATTTGCATATGGCCATGTCTGAACTGGGGTGGTGTGGAGTGCAAACAAATAATGGATTTAGGTCCAGATCTCTGTACTGGGGTGAATGTATGACATTGTTCTGTATTCTGTCCATCACCTGTGGTTTTTGCATTTGTCACCCCGAGTGGGAAGAGTATGCTCAGACGTGAGTCCCATGCTCTCCACACCACTGGAGTCAAGCTATCCTGGCTGAAGAATGAAAGACAGAAACTGGTCCTAGGATGCTTGATTCCGGTCCAGGAAAGACATGGCTTGGCAGTTCATGCTGGACTGTTACCATGAGACACAGGGTCAAGGCTGATTTGCATATGGCCATGTCTGAACTGGGGTGGTGTGGAGTGCAAAAAAACGATGGATTTAAGCCCAGATCTCTGTACTGGGGTGAATGTATGACATTGTTCTGCATTCTGTCCATCAACTTTGTTGAGTCTGTGGAGATCCAGGGCTCAGGAACATTGTCACACCCATTCACCACTTTTGGCTTATCAGAAGAGGAGGAGTCGCGTATCGCTGCTGCTTGTTGATGCCGTTCCTGCCGCCACCGCTGCCGCATCTGTTGCCGCTGCTGCTTCGTGGTCCGCGGCTTGACTGTTGGCCTTCAGGCATTCCGCATTCTGGTGTGTACTCCGGTGTGCCTTTTAGGGTCCGCCGTGCCGGAGTTCTGCCGGTGTTTTGCTTGGCTTTGCCCAGTCTTGGAGCCTGGAGTTGCCGCCTTTGTCACCCTCATGGCTCAGGTCTCCTGCAGCCTCTGTCTCCTGCCCGGCGCTGCTTGACCTACTTGCAGCGGTCCAGCTCCCGTTGCTGCTCCAGTTCGGATGGCTGGGGCTGCGGACTTGCTTTGGGTCGAGCAGTGTGTACAGCTGCCAGTGTGTTCGGCCGCCTGTATAGTTGCCGCAGGAACACTAGGTGCCACTGCAGGATTGTAGAACAACCCGATTGCAGGACTGCAAGGAGGTAGGAGCGGGCAAGGAGTGGGTGATCAGACGGGCTGCTGTTACTGCTACCGGAGGTCGCTTGGGCACCCCTGTGGATCTCCAGTACAGGCAGCTTGCGCACCACCTATTGGATACCACCAGAGAGCGCCAGAGAGCTGACCGAGACGCCGGCCAGAAACGCCCAGAGTGGGGGGAGAGCTGCGAGCATGGCAGCCGATAGAGGCGGTCGCGAAGTAAGAGCCCCGGGGCTGGGCTGACAGGTAGTCTGACTAGGTCCGACTGACCAGGGCCTCCCCCGGCGTGCTCCGCTCGCAATGAACCAGGCACCCCCCCCCCCCCAGTGACATCTCCGCAACCCTCCACCATACTAGGGGATTTAAATCTCCATTTTGAGTGCTGTGAGTCGCCTACTGTACGAGAGCTTTTGGGTGATCTCGAAGCCTGTCAACTCACTCAGCTAGTCAAAGGGCCATCACATCTAGCTGGTCACTTGCTCGACCCGGTATTCTCGAACATTCCTGATGTTTCGGCATCCATTCCGAGTCCCCTTAGCTGGTCGGACCACTTTTTGGTCCTAATTTTTATTAAAATCCCAGCTAGCTCCAGAAAGCAGTCTCCCCCGCCTCTCTGGAGGCGTCCTTGGCACAAACTAGATGGTGCCTTGTTTGAGACTAGTTTGCTTAAATCCCGCCCAGATTGGCCAGAAAGCTTTGGAGGAAGCCGACAAAGCTTATAGAGACTGGGTTAATTCGTCTCTTGACAACTTTATCCCTAAGAAACTGTCTAGACCCAAGTGAGAACAATCTCATCCCTGGTATTCCGTGGCATTGGCTGATCAGAAAAAGCAATGTAAGTTACTAGAGCGTACTTGGAGGCGATCTTATGATCCCCTGGCAAAAGCCAACTTTAGATCAGCTACTAAAGCCTATCATAAACTTATAAAAAAAGTTAAGGCTAACTACTATACTGAACTAATCAGTTCCCGTACTAACCGTTCTAAGACCATTTTCTCTTTGGTAAAGGACATGAATAAGTCACCGGGGGGATGGAACTGTACAATGACATCTGACCTACAATGTGAAGAGATTGCTGGTTTTTTTGTTAGTAAAGTTCAAGGAATCTATAATTCCTTTACATCTGATGAGTTTGTTTTGATTCCAGATCAAATTTTAGATTCACTTGAAGTCTGTTACTCCCTTCCTACCCTCCCTCCTATTTCACAGACCAATATGGAACTTTTGGCTGTAAAAGTCAAGTCTGGGTCCCCAGAAGACCCTGTTAAACCTGAAATGTTCAATCTATTTCAAAACTCCATTCTGGCGGAGGGTCGGGAGCTGATTAACAAATCCCTTCAGTCTTCTACCATCCCTAAATCGTGGAAACACGCTAAGGTTGTTCCTTTATTAAAAAAGTCCACCTTAGATCCCTCTAGGCCAGAAAGCTTTAAACCCATCTCTTTGTTCCCCTACTTGGCCAAGCTGGCAGAAGCGCACATGAATGACATCTTGACCAATTATTTGGAGAGCAATAAGATTCTAGATGAGTCACAAAACGGGTTCCGGTCTAACCACAGTACGGAATCTGCCCTGCTGGCCGTTACTGAACAACTGAGGCTGACACAAGACCTGGGTGGCACGTCGGCTCTTGTCTTGCTGGATTTGAGTGCGGCGTTCGACACGGTCTCCCATAGGATTCTACTTAGAAGACTATGGGAGATCGGAGTTCGAGATGGAGCCCTGGGTTGGTTCGTGTCATTTCTATCAGACCGTTCCTTTCAGGTCCATGCCCCACCGTTCTCATCCAGCAGGTTTCCATTGGGCTGCGGTGTTCCACAGGGGTCAGCCCTCAGTCCCACGTTGTTTAACGTATATGTCCGCCCTCTGGCAGTGCTGGCCAGAGGACGTAATATCAAATTAACTTCATATGCGGACGATACGCAGCTTATCTTTGCCTTTTCTAATGACATCGAAACAGACCAAATCAAATTTCAAGATGATATTCTGGCTATCTCTAATTGGATGAACGCGAACTGCCTGCAGTTGAATTCATCAAAAACTGAGGTACTCCTGATCGGCAAAGAAACACACAAGTGGGATGATCATTGGTGGCCTTCCATCTTGGGTTCTTCCCCCATCCCTAAGATGGAAGTAAAAAACCTGGGCGTGACTATGGACAACTCCCTCACTCTAGAGTCACACGCAAAAAGAGTGGCTGGCGTGTGCTATGGTCGCCTTCGGTCGCTTAAACCCATTCTGGGTTTCTTTGACCCCTCTGTACGTCAAACAATAGTCCAAGCCCTTGTTCTATCACATATAGACTATTGTAATGTACTAATGTTGGGTTCCAATCGGACAGCTATCAACAGACTTCAAAGGGCCCAAAATGCAGCTGCTCGCATTTTGTTTGCTCTGCCTAAACATTGTCATGTGTCTCACATTTTGCGGCGCCTACACTGGCTCCCGGTGACACAGCGCATTCAATTAAAAGCCCTCTGTGTTCTTCATAAAATCCTTCATTTCTCTGGCCCCCCAATCTTGCAGGGTCTATGTTCCTCCTATGTTCCCACACGTGCTCTCCGTTCAGCGGATCTCCACCTTGCCTGTACCATCAAAATCAGAAGGAGCAGAGCTGGCGGCCGTTCCTTCAGGTATTTGGCTCCGAAACTGTGGAATTCAATCCCCCTGGAGATGCGAGCCACTAACAACTACCTGTCATTTAGAAAGCAAATTAAAACATGGCTGTTCCCGCTTACTTAAGGTCCCGAAGTTTAATCACACGCTCTCTCCTGGGGCCAAGTTGTCTTTGTTTCAAACTGTCCGCAAGCGCTGGGACGCCCTGTTGCTGGGGTAGCCATGCGCTATATAAGTGTTTTTAACATAACATAACATAACAAAATGGGAAATAAAAAAAGCTGCAGAAAACGAAGGTTGGGCAAAACTCTTATACGACTCCAAAAGCAACAATAGTGCACGTTTTTGGCAAACAGTAAATAAGATCCTACGGCCAGACCACAAGGACCTCGGTTCACACATTGGGGAAGATCAGTGGACTAACTACCTCGGCAGACACTTCAACGATCCCTTGGGACAGACAGGGGCACAAAGAAGCACCAACGCAGAGCAAGCACTCGCAACGACCATGTCAAGGCCGACAATCTTGGGAGACCAACCCCAACCCAGTGTTACTCTGGCACCATCAGCGGCTGAGCAAACAGTCCTAATAAAAAAAACAGATTTGCATGAGCAGGAAAGAAGGCGCTCCAGGTCCTAATGGCATTCCGCCAGCCCTGTTCAAGGTGAAAGACACAGAATGGGCCACCATACTACAACCTTTATTCACAGAAGTCAGACTCCTCAATAGAATCCCAGACTCCTGGAGAGGGTCAACGATTGTCCCCATACATAAAAAGGGAGACAAAACGGTCCCCGAAAACTACCGTTTAATAGCCCTTCTTGACAACAAGGCCAAATACTTCGCTGAAATAATCTTAGAGGAGATCGTGACATGGGTGGACACAAAGCAGATTATACCATGGAACCAGACGGGTTTCCGGAAGAAATCCGGAACAACAACCAACATCCTGGCAATCTCGCTGAATATTGACGGAGCTAAAACAAAAAAACTGCTGCTGCACTTGTGCTACATCGACTTCAGCGCAGCCTTTGATAACATCGAGAGATGCATGTTGTGGCAGAAACTTGCACAATGGGGCATACCTCAATCGCTTCTTAATATGCTGAAGTTACTTCACCATGACACCTGGGTGCAGGTGAAGCTGGGAAGCGGGACCCATCTGTCTTCCAAAGTTTGCACGACCAAAGGGTTAAAACAAGGGTGCGTGTTGGCCCCGACTTTGTTTAACCTGTTTATGGCAGATTTATCAGGCCGACTCAACACATGCAACTCCCACTCTCCGAGGTTGGGAGGAAAAACACTAAGTAATCTATTATACGCGGATGACGTGGTACTTCTTAGCCACACACATTTTGGCCTCTTGAATTTGCTGATCGAAATGCACAGTTACGCAACGGAAAATAACTTACAAATTAATCTAAGCAAAACGCGTACGATGTCGATCAATACCAGGAACAAACATCAGAAGTCCTGGACTCTGGGCGGCCAAAAAATAGAGTCTTCACGCTAATATAAATACTTGTGACTTATCTTTGACACCGACGGCTCATTCGTCCGGCAGATGGAGGAAACCAAAAGAAGAGGGGCCTCGATCGCCATCACATTGAAAAATCTAGCAAACCATCTATCGGGGCCGACCCTGACACCATATTTAAAAGCCATCCAGGCTAAATTGCTCGCCTCAATTTCCTACGGCAGCGAGGCACTACGAGAAAGAGACTCCAGGAACCTAGATAACATCCAGGTAAAAGCATATAGAACTCTGTTTTCACTTCCGTCTTATACCTCGCCTACCCAAATAAGGTTGGAGTTTGGCCTAAAAAACAAGACCTTGCAAGGCAAGGAGCCTTCATTATCTGCTGCCACGAACTCCGCTCTGCCTCCAGTGACACCTTAAATGCGATGCTGTGGCAAGACATAGAAAGCAGGCATGTATCTCAGGCATGCTCCTACTTGAAGGCAGCATTAGGGGTTATCAAGGCAACCGCACTTTGGGACATGCAACTGGGGCACAACCCCTTTAAAAAAGCGGTTGGAAAAACGTAAAAACTCTTTCCCTAATAGAGGACAAGGCCGCTTTTGCAAAAAGAAACCATGCATGGATGACACTAAATACGTACAAATCCCTGACACCACAACTTTATTTCAGCCAGGGCTACCCAAAAATCACAAAACTGAAGTTTTTGAAATACAGATTAGGGATCCTGCCTAGCAGAGAGTATCAACCACCATGGCTTAGTAGCAATGGCCATGAAGTCTGTCCGCTCTGCAATCTAGCCACGGGAGACATACTCCACATGACTTGTCTCTGCAAAGAGCCTTCGACAAGTCTGCCGACAGCTACTAAGGGACCAGTTCAAGGAGATAGGGACCAGCACGCGAAGGCAGGCTGTGCTTGCATGCTTGAACCCCGCGAATACAAAACTGAACTGTAGATACGTCAAGATTCTGACTACGATAGAGCAACGACTGCAAAATCTACAACTGGCGGCAACTTCTGGCTCTGGCACCTAACGGATGAACTTTGGGCTACAAAAGCCTAGCCCAACCCGGCTCAGGGAATACTGCTCGACAACTACCCTTGGTCTCTCACCGCATGGTGTTCGATAAGGACGATTATACAGACTACATTCTTTGTCACCCCGAGTGGGATGGGTATGCTCAGACGTGAGTCCCATGCTCTCCACACCACTGGAGTCAAGCTATCCTGGCTGAAGACGGCTGATAGCCAGAAACCGGTCCTAGGATGTTTGATTCCGGTCCGGGAAAGACATGGCTTGGCAGTTCGGGCTGGACTGTTCCCATGAGGCACAGGGTCAAGGCTGATTTGCATATGACCATGTTTGAACTGGGGTTGTGTGGAGTGCAAAAAAACGATGGATTTAGGCCCAGATCTCTGTACTGGGGTGAATGTATGACATTGTTCTGCATTCAGTCCATCAACTGTGGTTTTTGCAATTGGAACAATGCCACCAGGAGACTTACTCCTACAACATTCAAGGTTTAAATAAAATCTACAGAAACATGACGGAATTCGTCATGAGGACTTCACAGTCCAACCAGCGAAGGTTGCAACAAATAGAACTCAATCTCAAGGTACAGCAACTAAAATCACATCACAAACATTACACGCAGTGATGGGAAAAAATACCCACAAAACGCGAAGAAATGCTATTCTGAGTAACTCAGAAAATAACACAGTTAGAGGAAATATTCCCGAATATCACCCCGTATGAAAAACAAAGAATGCTAACAATCTGCTTGCCCATGAAGATGACACCACAAATAGAGGATTGTACCACTTGGGGTACAGTCTTTGCTGCCACTTAAACCAGAACTCATAGTATTCCTTCATTAGCGGTGATACCCGATGTATTAAGACAAACACAAAACGAGTATGGAGCAGAACCTGCTCTAAACTTAGGCTGAAGTTACTAGGTAATTTTGCCCAGGTATCAGCAATATTTTTAGCTAACATAAATGGGGAAGCAGCTTCAGTGGCTATCTGCCAACGCCGACTGGAGTTCAGGCCTTTAGAACAGGAACACGCACTACAAAAAATAATTAAAACTGAGTATGCAGAATTAGGCAGAGACAGTTTGGGTGGGAAAGCATTAAAACCACAGCTAATGGGCAGTCCTTAAAAGGACACTTCAAAGCAGACACCCGATTCTTCCAAAAATAAGTGGAACAATAAAAAACAACAAACATTTAAGGGAAACAGATCTCAATCCCGAGGTAGATCTCCTCCTCAGGAGCCCTCCAAAAAGGTATAATCTCAGGAATCGGGATAATATTAGGAAACCTGACAGGTGTCAGGATACTAATACACGTTCCTCTCGTTCCTTTCAGGGTTCATCAAAAAACTCTGAGAGGGAAGGACAGTCAGAAAGACAAGAAGAGCGTACAAAGTCCAGAGACAAGCAGCACGCTCAGGATTACCCTTTCAAAAAAGAAGAGGAACCAAAGCAAAAGCCACAGTTCAAAAAGTAGAAGGTCGCAGGTCTAAAGATCAGACATGCCCAGAATTCTGAGGACTCGTCTACTGAAAGGGGAACAGGCTCAGATGAGGCTAGACAGTGCAGCAGAAGTAACAATAGCTCACCAGAACCTGATGGAATTTCTGGTGATAGCGGACTTGAAATATTATACCACGGTAGAAATACCTGACACTATGGTGAGTGTCCCACATAAGGTAGATGAAATAACGCTCCAGATAGAGGAGGACAAGTGTAGAAAAGATAGCGGTCTCTTTTGGGAGAACCTTACGTTTGGCTATGACATTTTGTTAGCTGAACAAGATTGGCCGCCAGCATTCATCATGGATTGCCCTAAAGGAGAAACGGTAATTCTATCAGCATTCTCAAATCACATTCCCATACATTTGCAACACACATATGCACAGGAGTGGGCGGTAGCCCAAGCTCCAGAATTATATAAAAACCATGTTGGATGGGATGAGGATTAAACCCACCACATAATTTCTTTACAGAATAATCCAACGGCACAGAGGCGTTATCCAATAAAGCAAGAAGCTGAAAAACAGGTCAGGGAAATCTTTGATCAACTTGAATACCAAGGGGTTATTAAAACATGCTCCTCTCAAATGAACAATCCTTTGTTTCCAGTCATGAAACCCGACAATACATATATTCTAGTTTTAGATTACAGACATTCAAACACTTGGACTAAAACATTCGCAGTCTAAAATGCACACAGTGCTGCATTAATTAATAACATTGTGCGAAAAAAATACAAATCAACACTTAATATCTCAATTGGTATTTTCTGCCAAAATATAGTGCCTGAAAGCAGGTATTTAACAGCATTCTAAAGGCTTGGGTCCCAGTGGCAATTTCGGCAACTCCCCCAGGGGTATAGAGCAGCCCAGGGTTGTTTTCGGCCAGAGTAACAGGATTAATGCAAAAATTGGAGGAAGAAGCATTGTCCTATGTGGATGAAATTTATCTGACAGACGATGACCTAGATGAAAACTTGAACAGGGTGAATACCATAATTTTGGGATTTGAATCTGAGGGCTACAAATTTAACTTTAAAAAACTCAAAAATAGCCCATCTCAGTATCCTTTGTTAAGGATATGAGCTTTCAAGTAAAGAAAAAAGCCTGGCAGACAATTTTTTTGAAAATCCTTCAAAATCAATAAAAAATCTACAATCAATACTGGGATTCCTAAATTTTTGTCGAGCATACATTTTGGACTACGCAGAAAGGGTAAAACCTTTTTACGACTTATTAATACCTGATTTCTCAGCAAGAAATTGGACACAGGAACACACGATTACACTACATTCCGTACATGCTGACATGAGAGCTTCCAAAAACTTACAGACACGAGTAAAGGTACGCATCCTAGTGACCCGTATAATTGCAGGTCAATCTGGATACACCTATTTCACATACAATGAAGGTGAGACAGTACCAATAACATACAAATCACATCGGTACACAAATGCTGAGATGCTCTCTTCATCTACTGAATAGGTTCTGACCGCAGTTCTGACTGCTGTAGTAAGAGAAAGAGCACTTGCTTAGGGGAAGCGAATAATAGTAAGGGTGGGTGTAGTTGGCGGAGTATTACTACACGGAATTCCACAAAGTTGAACAAAAACTCTTTGAATTCTGCAACTTTGCTCCGTCAGACTCCGTATTAATAAACAGAAACCTCATATACTTTTGGTAAAATAAAAAAGTATCTCTGTCTTTACATGCTAAAATGCATATAGTTATTTCGCAAAAGTGAAAATGAAAATTTAGCAAGCATTGAGGGAGGTGATGATTTTGGGATCCTCCCTAACCTAGGGAGAGAACCAAGCAGATGCCTTGAAAACAAAGACCACATCTTGCTGAACGATTCGGTGGTAGTCCCATCCTCTTAGGACCACCCCATGCACAGATATGGGCAAAAATACAATCAAACCCAAAGGCCCTGCAAAGCATTATGGGACAAGATTAACAATGGGCAGTGAATATTATAGTATCCAACTCAGCTCAACGAGAACGCTCACCACAGGTGTGGAGCAAAGTGTAACAGCGTAGACGCAAACCACCCCCATTGTCTGGCTACAGCAGACTGCACGTTTAAGCTTCGATTCGGTATGCAGGTAATCACCTGCTCCTAGATGGATTCTTAATGGCGTGCTTTAAACGAATACGGTATGACTTATGGCACTGGCTGGATTGTTATTACTTATGGTGATGAACAGATGTGATGCCTCACTACTTACCAACCGACTGAGTGCCTGGGATGGTGGGGTAGAGGCGGCTCCAATATCACTGTCCCAGCAAGGCCGCGCGCTCAGGGCTGTGAGCAGCGCCGTAGCACTCCAAGAGGGGAGGTCAATACTCACTGGAGCTCCTGTTCACAAGGCTCCGCTCTGCAGCTGCTCCACCTTCCGCCTTGCACATCGCGTGCACATCACGATCACTGAGTGAGGGGGCTCGAGTCGCATTCCCCTAATATCAGCCGGCCGGCAGACGTCATCGCATCACATCGCGCGACACACCTACGTGTGGGTCGCGACACAGTAACGTGTCGTGCCACACAGTTTGGAAAGCTCTGACCTAGACCCCTGTGGCCCCTTGAAAAGAGATAGGGCTAAAAGGTATATCATGGTAGCAGTGGATTCCTGCTTGAGATTCCTTTGGGTGCACACCCAGTCTGTTATAAAAGATTTGTGAGTCTTCATAGGGACATACGCAATATGGCACATTACATTCTGACCAGGTGCGTTTAGCTCTAGGGCTTACAAGGAGGCCATGGGAAGTTTGGCTGTAACATTGTGGTACTCATCTACGTACCACCCAGAGGGAAATTCGGAAGTGGAGAGAAAAAAACAAGACTTAAAGTATTAAGCAGGGGCGAAAGTTGGGTGAAACATCTTTAGGGAGTCCAGTGGGCTCTTAATAATATGCCAAGAAGTTCTCTAGGGGGGGCACTTCATAGGAGGTCCTATTTGGGACAAGAATGTGGGTACCTGATCTTGATTGTGAAGGCACAGTGGCAGAAGAAAAACCTTTTAACATCCATGAACGTTTGGCTGTTTTACAGGATCTAAATGAATCCAGGACACAACAAAGTAACATCCACCTGAAGCAGACCACTGCTTGGGAAGTCAAATCAGTCATGGACAGACCTGTCTGGATCCCAAAAGTTGGGGAGCTGGTCAGAGAGAAAGGAGCGGAAAAGAAAGAATTTGGGCCATCCTTACAGAATATATGTACCAGCCCCAGAAATTAAAGGAACAAGAACCGTACTTCTACCGCATCTTTCCGGAAAAAGGAGAAAAATTTGTCTCAATTGACCTATTCAAAACACACTATGTGGCTGATAGTAAGCAGTAGGCCCCGTGGACTTCACAGTATCAGATGTCCTCATCTCGCTACAATTCAAGAAGTTCAGATGGAAAGACTCATCACATTCGAAGTCTCACCTGTACAAAATGAAGGACTATGCAACAATGCTATGGAACTTGTTCCCTTTGAACCTGAAGTTCAACTTCAAAATGAAACTCAAAATAACAATCAAGTTGCTATTTGACCAAATACAGACGTCTACATCAACATGCCTCGACAAGAGCAAAGTACGATTTCAACAAATCCTGATTCAATTCCAACAATTGATCGAACTGTTTCTGGCTACTTCATAAACTTTGATACATTTTCTTTGGATCCAAGAGAACCAGAAATGCTGCCAGCACACAAATCATGCAAGCAGCAAGTTAAAGACTTTGTGAACTTTCTTAGAAAAACTTACCTGGTATCACCATGGGTAGAACTATGGGTAGCTTCCGTTATTCTTTTCTTTCTTTTCTGGTTAAGCTTAGTGATAGTTTTTAACATGCTTATTCTTGGATAATGTTAAATAATCGAGAGAGACCCCTTAGCACACCAGGGGAATAGATACTTGCAAACAGTGAAAAAACAGAGGAAGCCCTTGGCGGACACAACTAGAACGTTAGCCCATATATTAGCACAGGTCTCTAACACAAGTAGTACACAAACAGAAAATTTGTTTAAAAGAAAGGGTTTTCACTTTTTATTTTTTTGTTAAAAAACATGTCATAAGCAATACACTTTTTTTTAAAAAAGCAACAAATTATAATTTCATTAAAAACATATACAATGTTATCACAACCATATTCATCTGAAGTTCATAAATCTACTACGAGCCCACAATTTTTCAGACACAAACTGGCTTTCATGCTCATCAACTAGATAAAAAGAAAAGGGAGAGAGACAAACACAGACAGTATTATTTGTCATAAAGGTCGTGCATCTAGACAGACCAATATTAAAACTATATCCTGGACCCGCTCAATTTATCTTGTCTGCAGGATAAGCTTGGTCACGTGATTGTGCAGGTGTAGGCTTCGACGCATTTCAATGGCTTTTAACAGTAATATACCATCTTTTTCAAGATTGATTGATGGGTCTCTATTATTAAAGGGCACTGGTTGTTTACCACTTTAGTAAAAATCCTGTAGATAAACATATTTGCATAAGTGTCATGCATGGAAGCCATATTTTTATAGTCTTACATCTTAAACACCTAAGTTTTAACTAGAAAATGCCTCCATCTTATCCAAGTGCATAAATGGGAGATCCTTACACCATTATCCATCTCATTTACATGTTCTAAGACAGGCGACTGGCACTGATTAACGTGCCTGAAAAATCTGTAATAGTTAGAAACTAGTCACATATTTCATTTTATGCAGTACAAACAGTGTTCAGTTGATGACATATCAGCATATCTGTAACATTTTATTTATCCAGTTCTAATATATGGGCTTATTGGACCATGCTATAAAATCCTAACATGCTCCTTTCAAGGTGGTCCCATGTATGAAAGCAACATAGGGTACCATCCGCTCGAGTTAACCATGATCTATTCTCAATTTTCGCAGTATATAATTAACGTGTGCCCCCAGAAATCTACACAGGGCAGATTATTGGTATTTTTACCTTATTTAATGTTACTTTTCTGCATTTCTCTAGATTCTGTGTATTTTGTTTGTGATGGCATCCTAATGTACATTCAAGCTGCAACAAAAGAGGATTTAGTTGTTGCCATGGTCTATTTTATATGATGTCCACACTCATTATGCGGCGGTAACTGCTTCATCAGGCATTTACCTTAAAGTCTGATCCTGATTCTATGTGCCAATCACTTCTGCATTGATTACTAACTCTGCTGGTCGTTTTCTATCAAAAAAGTTAAATAGAGGCAGTTGCCAGAAAAAAAGTCCCTAAGCGGAAGCTGATCTCCAGAGCCCAAAAAGCACATACACATATAAGTATATGCTAAAGAATATACAAGAGGTCTTGAATGCTCGACCTAAACAGTAACTTTTAACAAGTTACAATGTTCCTGCCTGAAGGACCTGCAAGGTAATCAGTATTGGCTTGCCTCTTTCTGGCCGGTTGGTGCTGCTTTTAAAAAGTGTGGAACTTCTCTCAGATCAGAGCAGAGTAATGGCTTGAGACCAACAGGATGACTTCAGGGAAGAATGTCACCCAGCTTAATCCAAACACAGTAGTTTAGGATTACCTTGGAACTACTCTGACTTGGAAGGGACTGGGAGAAGATTTTTACTTTACAGGATAGTGATGAGGGAGGCCTCGAGAGGAGAAAGCTTTTGATCTGAAAGCACATTTTAGTATAGTTGCTACAGTCGCAGTGATGGAGGGAGCTGACCCGAAACCGGTTTAGAGTGGTTGGGAGGGAAGGGATTGCTCATTACCTAAAAAGACCCATAGGTGTGTACTAAGCACCCTCCAGAGATTTTACTGAAAATGATAAACTGTGGAATAGTTTGCAGTGAGGCAAATAGGATGTACTGCAAAAGAAGGAAACCTTCCTCTTGGGAAATGTTTGTACATTTGTTAGTTACTGTCTAGGCATCACTATCAGCCACTAGCTAGTAAATTTAATAAAAGCAGCACTTCACCTCCAGTTCCTCAGTCCACGTTCTGGACCAGTGGAAGAACAGAAGAGGACTGAAATGGCTGTCTCTAACCTGTGTGAAGATCTGAAGTGCTGGGCATGCTCAAACCTATCCCCTGGACTAAAAAAATAAACTCCAAGGGTCAGGTGTCTGACCTCTTGTGTGGCTAGAGAAACAATAAAGCTGCAAGAGATCTTTTTCCAAGAATGACCTATTAATCAGTTACAAGATAACAAGGACTGGACCTTACCGGTGGCCTTAGTTGAAGTGTGTCCCGGCCCCTATGTGTTGTTCTTGAGGTTCTGGAAACCTTGTAAGTGGCTAAGATAAACTAACTCAGAAAACTTGAAAACCTGGACTTCCAAGACCTCAGGACTTTACACAGGAGCTCACAACAAAGGTGTCTGATTTTTGAAGGATTAAGTCAGATACATTTTCAGGCTTGAACCAATGGTTTGTGCCATTTGTTATGCTCTAAAAAAGAGCCTGAGGCCCTGATTATGAGTTTGCCGGTCCGACCGTCCAACTTCTCCCGTACCTCAGTCCATAGAACACTTCTGAGCCAGTGGTTGTCTGCTTGCTGTACTAGTAGTCATGCAGCCTGAAACGCCAACCACGTTGATGGTGTGGTTCCTGCCTGTGCTGCGTCAGTTTGCAATGTTGGCCATTCATATTCCGACCTCGTCGGGCCATGTCTTCTTATGACAATACAGTTGTACTGGAGGTCCTCTAGCAGTAGACCAATGTGGCACGATGGAAGCAAAGCACCACAGCAATACCTATTGGGTGAATTCAAAAACTACACAGCTGATGCCCTTTTGCCAAGTGGACATGTCTGCAAATCACACTATAAAACACACCCCACAAGACAGGCACCATCCTCGTGTGCATTTTGAACTAAGGCAGCCCTTTTTTTCGTCTTCCAATTTAGCACTCTCCACACCCTTTTTTGTTTAAAACCATTCACTAATACCCCTTCTGTTTTGTGTTCATTTGTCATTCACTTTATTTTATAGTTGTGATTTTCCCAAAAATCCATGTTTCACAGAGGCTGGGTTGTCAGTCATGGTGAATGAAATCATTAGGGTAGAACTACCCATTTTTGGAACCCAAGTACAACATTCTCCTCTCAGTAGGAAAATGGAATTGTGGAATAGGATAGTCAACAGAGTGACTGCTGTTGGTACCACCCTGTGCACAAAGGGCAACATTAGGAAGAGGTGGCATGACCTGAGGTCGAAGGTGCATACTCTAGCCTCCAGGTACCACCTGAAAGCTCAGAGGACTGGTGACAGCCCTGCCAGCAGCCTATTACAACTTTTTTCCCTGGGAGGAGAAGGTCTTGGCCATCCTGCATACTGAGGGCATTACAGGAGTACTTGGGAGAGTGGAGTCTGGTAAGTTATACTTCACTAACTGTCAAAATATCTCATTGTCCTGTTGGCTCTAAACTCTGCTGTTGCTATTGTGTTATCTAGCTACTTTCCTACCATTTTATACTCAAAGTATCACAGGTGCTGGTTTGTATATCTTAATCTGTAATGTTGCATAGAAGATCACATGTATCAATCTCCATTACATGCCACATTTTAGAATGCTGTCTGAAAGTGTATAATTAAAAGACTATCATCCCAGAACCCATGATATGTCTAAAAATGTTGAGCTATGGTCCATCCCAAATGCATATTGCCACCAGATATGTTACGCTAACTATTTGTCAAGTGTTGGTAAGTCGAGATAAAAATGACTACAACTACCATGAGGCCTTGTCACAGTAACTCTGACCAAGATGCAATAATTCTCTTATTGCTCACTTGTCTGACAATTCACAACTAATGTTCACTCATCATGGACTGTGCAATCTACATTCAATGTGCTACTCATAGACATGTCTGACTACTTTAATTGATGGTGTCCTGGTCTCCTCAACTGAAACCAGTGAGTAATACCATACCTCAAATATATGTAAGCCATGAAGGTAACTCTGTGATTAGATGTGATAGGTGATCCTGCACTGCTCATATGATGAATAATGCTAAATATACAACCAAGTTGCCTTTTTGCCTGTATCCTACACCACTAGGACTTGGAATGGTCAATTACACATGGTACTTCTACACTGTGTTGGTTGAAATGATTTAGATATGTCATGTTTATCCCTAAATCCAAAATGATATATCAGCCCATCAAATGAGCTGCTCAATTCTACTAAATGTATTGTATATCTCCAAATGTCATGTAACCAACTTCAGTACCACACATATAGATCACAATAGTAATCTCTACATATTTTGTGTCATCCTAGGTCTCTACTTACTGTGACACAACAGATGTGGATGTAGATACCACACTTCCACCAATAGCAATGTTCTCTATTTCTCAACAGGTAAATCTGGCAGAGCAGCTGGCCAGAGATTTTTTAAAATGTTGTATTGTTGTATTAAAGTGTGACATCTATAGCGGTACAGCATTACATTGCAAATAGTATCACGCATTGGTTACAATAATACATAGGATGCATAGTTTTGGTAGAAACAACAACCAAAAAACACAACGTGCAGTACAGTACTACTTCTCATAGTACAGTACATGTTCAGCAGCAACCACGTTTCTTATCAATAACCTGAGCATTTACCCATATTCAACAGTGCACAGACGGTGTGCTTACACCATGTCCGGGTGCTTTAACTGATGTGCTGTCAGTGGCGCCCAGACATCTTTTGGTCTAGAGGCCACAGGAAGTTCCTCCGCGTATGTGGCTAATTGTTCTTTACAGTGTGCAAGTTCTTTTATCCACTTCGCCACTGTAGGGGCAGTTCTGCCTCCCAATGCTTTGCCACCATGCTTTTCACCAATACGGTGGTGACAGCCACAATACACCTGTTACATGGCTTGAGCTTTTTCTACCAATCCCAGCAAACATATCTCAGGTGTACATTCCACATTTTCCATTGCTATTAATGTTAATGTCCGGGTTACGTTCTGTCAGAAATCATAAATATAGTTTCAAGCCCAAGCCAGGTGCGCAAAATCTGCCCCGTCCTCACCACATCTCACACATCGTGCGTCTTCACGCAGCACTTATTTTTCAAGCTTCACGTGTGTAATACATTTTGTGTAGGAACTTGAAATGTATTATTCGAAGAGTACAGTTGGCTGTTAGGCACCCGGTCAATTCACAGCATGCTTCCCAGTCCTCCCTGGCCAAAGGTTCCACCAACTGTCTATTCCAATTATCAAGGGAGTTAGAACATTTGACACCAATTTCTCTTTGGGATGTATTATATAGTCTAGTGATTAGCCCTTTACATTCCTCTACTGCTAATACAATTTGTAATGAATTTAACAGCATTGACTCATTGGGGCACACCAGATCGAGCGTTCTAACAGCCATGCACATTCTGGTGTAGGCAACCCTTGCATTGCACTATAAGTTTACCCTGATGTAAAGATGTCGAGGGATATAAACGTTCCATTTGCGTACAAATCCCCTAATTTAATAATCCTTGCACTTAACAAGATACTGAGTGCCATGTGCTCTTGCGACACCGAAATATCCAGGTTAGCCGCTATCGGCATAGCCAGTGCAATTTAAGTATGGCCGAATTTTGCGGATTCGCGGTCCGCGAATTCGCGTAAAATGGCAAAAATTCTGCGAGTTCACAGGAAAATCCGCAAACTCGCAGAATTTTTTGCCATTTGCACAAATATTGTGACATGTGTGTCTGTAACTTTGCCACCGCGCCGAAAGGCACAAGGTCCCTTAAGTGAGCTGTCCATCATAGTGAGGAAAGGGTGGGAAAACATTGCATACCCTAGTGTGTCTGTGGCGGGGCCAAACAGGCGGGGCTTCTATGCGAGTTCACATGCCTCTTTTTTATAAAGGGTCAGAGACCGATCAGAGCAGCAAATGAGAAGAAAGCATCCTCCTGGTCACAGTAAGTACACGGGGATTGCGCTCGAGAAAACACGTGGATGCAAAGACCTCCATCAACGATTACATTTAATTGTAGGCGATAGATATGGGGAGGAAGCACACCTGGACCGTGCTGACTAGTTGTTTGTGCTGATTATAATGTGCAACTGAATTAGAGCTTCAACTCGGACACCTGCTCATATCTGTAAGTGCTTCCTGTTGAGGTTTAATTTTTGTGACAGAAGCATCGCGCCAGAATGAATCCTGCCTGCATATTTATCCACGATGATGCCACCGGTTGTGCCACACCTCTACTCAACTGGAGTACTTTCTACTGGCTAATCACTAAGTGCTACCTCGTTGGGTAAATGTATTGTGCTTTTGCTACATTACAGCTGCATAAAGGCCCAGAAGATTTGCCTCCAGTGATTGTGTCTGGTCCCTTGAGTGAGCTGGCCATCAAAAAAAAAATCCGCCCGCGAGCGAATTTGCAAATTTTTCGGCAATTTCACGAGATTCGCGCATCGCAAAATTGCCAAAAATGTGGAAATTTCGCGAACGGAACAGATTTTGCGCCCATACTTACAGTGCATACAAACACTCACGTCCTGCATGGGAACCCAGGGCCTTCCACGCTTTAATAGTGCATGTGACTGTGTCTATCACTTTTATATTCCCCTCTGATCTATTTTGTAATACCATGGCAGTCAGCGGGAGTGTGGTAGGTAGCACTGAGGAAAGTACCAGTAGGGTGCAAATTGAGCTTGCGCACAAAGATAATGCATTCGTAGAGCCGGGGCCTCAAAACCTCCCCTGTCAAATGGTTGCGTAAGAGTGTCCAAGCTACCTCTCGGCTATTTACCCACCCACACCAGTATCAGCAGACACGACTGAAGGGCCTGAAATATGGCTCTGTTCAGTACTATTAGGATAATCACAAACAAGTACAATAGTTTAGGGAGAATTGTCATTTTAACAAAGGCTATTCAGGATGCTAGGGAAAAAGGAAAGTAGGTCCTGTTGGCAACTTGGTCATTTAGTTTAGCCAGCACTCACCCGCAATTCATGCTAATCACTGTCTCAGGGTTTCTATGCACCCAGACTCCCAAGTATTGCACAGGTTCACTCGACCAAGCAAGCGGGAACTCCAACTTTAGCGTGTTTGTGCACTCATTAAGGGAAAAGACCGTAGACTTATTCCAGTTGATACATGATCCTGAATATCGCCCAAACCTGACATATTCCTGCACTTGAGGTGCCAAGTGTGTCGTAAGGTCTCTAACGTACAGTAGCATATCAGCTGCCTATATTGATATGGTGAGCATTCGCTGCCTGAAACCCAGTGCGGCATTTAGCTCCAATGAAACAAATCAAAAGCTTTAGCCGTGTCTAATAGCACAGCCACGGCTGGAAGCTCCTGGTCCAACTGATGCAACACAGCAAATATAGTGCGCAAGTTATGTGTTGTGGATCTCTCAGGTAGAAATCCCAATTGGTCCGGCAGGACTAAATTTGGGACCAGAGGTCATAATCTAGTAGCAATAGTTTTGGCCATATTTTAGTATCAAGGTTTATCAATGAGAGCAGCCTATAATACTCGCACCTATTGGGCTCCTTATCCAGCTTCAGCAGGCTTACTATGAGTGCTTCCCGCAGAGATGGGGGCAGCGTGCCCCCTTCATACACTTCAGAAAAAACCTTCAGCAGACTTGGGGCTATCGTGTCCACTTAAGTTTTATAAAACTCACTAGACAGCCCATCCAACCCGGCTGCTTTACCATTCAGGAGTGACATTATAGCCTCCTTCAAACCGTCAACCATCCAGGGCTGTGTGAGATATTCTCATTGGCACAATGAAAGCCAGCCCAGTGCGATGTCTACCAAATAGTTAGAAATCTCAAATTCCTTAACAGTTGGCCTAGTCCCATACAGACTAGAGAAGAACCCTGTGAAAACTCGACTGATCTCCAGTGTGGTATAATGTGCTACAGAATCATTGTCTATTATTTCAACAATGTGGTCCTGTCCCCTTCGGATCGTCAATTTACTTGCCAGAGAGCGACCCGGTCTGCCCCCTCCTCATATAGTCGCGCCGTCCACCTCCTGGACCTATGTCACATCTCCTATTCAGCCACATCATCATGCTCTGTTATTAATTCTCTCATTTGGGCCATCAGTGCATGTGTGGGTTTTTGCTCGTAGATATGCACCCGTCTTCTAAATCCTCAAGAAACCCAAGGCAGACCCCAAGGACCTCAAGAACTTCCGGCCCGTCTCCCTGCTCCCGTTCCCGGTGAAGGTCATCGAGAAGACCATTAACAAACAACTGACCAGCTATCTTGGGGAGAACAGCATCCTGGACCCATCACAGTCCGGGTTCCGCAGCAACCACAGCACCGAAACTGCTCTCATCACCGTAACCGATGACATCAGGAACCTGCTAGACAATGGAGAAACCGCGGCCCTCATCCTCCTAGACCTGTCAGCCGCCTTCGACACAGTTTGCCACCACACACTACGAACACGCCTCCATGACACCGGGATCCAAGAGAAGGCTTTTGACTGGACCACCTCCTTCCTCTCGGGCAGAACACAGGGCGTCCGCCTCCCCCTTCCGCTCCAAAGCCACCAAGATCATCTGCGGCGTACCCCAGGGCTCATCCCTCAGCCCAACCCTGTTCAACATCTTCATGGCAGTGCTCACCCACATCGCCTGAGTGCACGACCTCAACATCATTTCCTATGCCAACGACACCCAACTGATCCTCTCCCTCACCAAGGACCCCTACACCACCAAAACCAACCTCCACAAAGGAATGAAGGCCGTCGCCGAATGGATGAGGAACAGCCGACTAAAACTGAACTCAGACAAGATGGAGGTCCTCATCCTCTGATCCACCCCTTTTGGCCTGGTGGTCAACCGTACTGGGAACAGCTCCAACACCCACCTACCACACCCGCAACCTAGCCTATTCCTCAGTGATTTTAACATACCAGCCTGCGCTCCTATACATTCCCCACATATAGTTGCTTTGAAGGCCTCCTAAAGTGTGCCAGCCCCAATCACAGTACACTTCGTTCTCAGAGAAGAAATTAGTGATAGCTGCCCCAATTGTAGTGCAAAATACTTGTTCCAGTAGTGATGATAGCTGCAGTCTCCATTGGAATTGTGGTCTTGTGTGGGTCAGTATGGCCAGCTGCAAGAGCACTGGGGCAGGTCAGAGAGTGTTTTGGCGAGGTGCATAATTGACACTGTCCATGTGCTAAGTTCTGTCAAAGCAAGCCAGTTGTCCAGCCTGGATCATGAGCAATGCACAATCGATGCATATGTGCCCTCCCTCCCTGCTTGGTTGCGGCAGCGCCACACATCCACTAGGCCCTCCGCCTCCATTACTATGTGTATCATTTTCGCAACCTGCTTCCTATGCCCTGTTGTGTTAGCCGATTGATCAAGCTGCTAGTCTAAATATGCACTCAAGTCTTCATCCCATATCACAGCTGAGGGGGGCAGTGCTGCCACACACCTCCAGATGTCATTATAAAACACAGGATTGTCTATGTTGGACTCATATGAGTTAACAAATAAAAGCTTTGTGCTTTCCAGGCATCCCTGCAGTAGTAGCACTCTGCCCTGTGCATCTGTTTCTGAGTGGGTTAGCATAAAAGTAGTCCCCCTCTTCACCAATAAAAGCACGCCTCTAGAATACATGGAATACAATGCCGCCACCCTCACTGCAGCCCAGCCCACCCCCACATTCTGTTCTCTGTGTTTAGTGAGATGCATCTCCTGCAGGAATGCCACTTGTGTGCCCTGCTTATCTAAGGGGCATATTCTCAAGAACTCTGTGATAATCATCGCAAAATTTGCTTAACGCAACTTTGCACATCGCAGTCTATCGCAACAAAATAACTCTGTGTTAAAGATGTATTCCCATCCCGCTGTACCATGCGATAGTCTCACTCTAACGCATCAAATGACCTCATAAAAATTAATGCGAAAGACAAACACAAAAATCGTAGCAATGAGGCCAATCGGGATGCAAAAATCAGCAAAAATCATTTTCAGACCTGCAATTCACACGCGTCATGCAGGAAAAATCACTACATACAAATAAAAGCCATAAAACAGCGAAGCACAATGGAGGTAGCCGGAGCAAGTACAGAGGACAACCAGAAACCCACAAGCTCCCCGGGCGACCAAACTTGGACCTCGGGGTCAGGGAAGGGCAAGGTCAAGAAGAGTAGGAAGAAGCGGTTCAGTCGCAGGAAAATAGGATCCTCATAACGTAGGTGGTAGAACACCATCAACTGCTGTTTGTCACCTCCACTGTGTCATTGGCAACAAGAAAGGGTATATGGCAGTCCATCATGGACATGGTTAATGCAGTCAGAGTGCTGAAGAGGACAATGGATGAGGTCAAGAGGCGCTGGTATGATGTGAAGTGCAAAACTAAGCAGAAACTCGCATACAACCGGAAGGCAGCAATGCAGACTGGAGGTGGGATTCCAGCGCCACAGGAGGACCTGGATGATATTGAGGAAATGGTCTCCACAGTCATCAGTGGGATGGCAGTGGCAGGAGTTGGGGGACTGGACACTGATCAACATGGCTGCATACAACAGCAACAGAGTGAGTAATGACCAGCAACTGGGGGGACGGGGGGAGATGGGCACAATGGCACACATGCACAATTAAGAATAGCACATCTGAGGACAAACCATGCTTCACACCCACAACTTCCACCAAGAGACCAATGTATCCAAGTATGCAACATCTCAGCACTGTATAAGCACCAAGGTCAGAGGCAAACCGCATGAAAGGGATAAGGGGCAGCAAAATCAGAGCTGCAGGGGTAACTCTCCCAAAATGCTACACACACACATAACATGCAGAGCACATCAACATTTACAACGAGGCGGTACAAACCACAACACGTCCACAACAGAACAGAGTACACAACTGGTACCGCTTGTGTGTAGAAACTGCCCAATCACATTTGGAATTACAGGGAAATGTGAGTTGACAATGTACAAGTACAAAAACACATCAGTGATGTTGTTGAAATGTCCACTGTCCCACATCAAATAGGTCGCTCCTCCCAAACAGCCACAATGTACACTGTCATGCAGTCTGAATGTAAACATGTACAATGCGTGAACATACACGTGAACACGATGTTAAACTGAGTCTCTCCTTCAATTGCAGAGGGAAATCCAATACCAGAACCTCTCTACTCTTATGACAAAGAGGACCACCACACCTTCGACTCTGACGCCCTCCAACACCTCATGGAGAGCCTCTGCACCCCACCTCCAGGAGCAGGGCAGCCCAGCTGCTAGGAGGAGACCACACCCCCTACACAGAAAACACAGCAGGCATCACCCACCACCACTGCTGCCTCCCAGGACCCCCAAAAAGAACGCATGGCCTTTCTTTACACAATGTGTGTTGGGGTGCCAGGAGAAGCTGACTGAACAGGTGCAGGTGGGATTCGAACCCATGGCAGCCAAACTAGATGCCATACGTGGGTGTCTAATCCCATCAAGGATCACTCACAGTCCCTAACGGACACCCACAGTCTGCTCCATGCTCTCCCATGAACCATGGCTGAAATAGCTGGAGTCCGGATTCAGAGACAAGAACAACTATCTAGTCATAGTGGCTCCAGCAATGTCACCCGGGAGTTGGGACACATGCAGAGGATCATGAACAACAGGGAGCGGATGCAGGCGGAAAGAGCAGCTGCTCTCGCTGCACACCAGCGAGAGGTAGCTGGGCTCCTCAATGCCCTAAAGGCCCTCCACATGGCATTGCTGCCACAAGGCCTGGCGCTGATGCATTCTGCTGCTATAACTCCATCCACATCTCCGCACCCTGAAGTGTCAGTGCCACACAGTGTGGCAGACAATCCACTTCTGGCCCCCGAGGTATCACTGCCACACAGTTCTGGAGACAGAACACCACCACCCACATGTGAGACAGCAGAGGACGAAGATGCGGATAAATCTGCCTTCATGGTAAGACCGGTTTCTGCTTGGTTCTGCCCTCTGCATCATCACCTTCCACTGTCCCCAGATACACTCTGCAACACAGCATTCAGACTGCAGTCTATACCCTTCCTCTTCCGAAGAACTTGTCATTCCCTGAAGGACTCTGGCTGGCCCTCCAAGGGCCAACAATGTAAAGTGGGGTTTGCATGGCCCTGTACTGCTCCAGCTACAACACTCCACTGGATGTGCATTAAACATTCATATTCACACAGATGTGTCATGTCTCTGATCTTTCAAGTGTGGAATTATGGATGAATGTAGGGTCAGTGATTCCCCCTTACATCCATGTTTCTCATGTATGGGACTTGGGTCACAGGATGACACATTGCCGATTGCGGTCTGGGTGGCGCCGACATTACAATAGAGATACATGCATTAGATACTTCCTTGTCAAGCCCAGGACAACCACGCCCAAAGACCCGGGGTTATTGTTCACACCTTTACGCTGGACTGCCATATGCCAGGCCAGCCCACTCCACCAACGCTCACCAAGGGGGATGACAACACTACATGTCCCAGGTCTTCCCTATAGTGATATGCGGATCACAGGTCTAGTTGTCAGCATGCCACAGCCACTCCCTCACAGCTGGTTTACACCCACACCACACCCATCCAGCACTGGCATCACAGGACATGTGACCCTGCCAATTAAAAAGGACCTGGCACATGTGCTGGACGCCATTCCCCCTCACCATCTGGGCGTATCTGTGTGGGTATTATTTATACATGAGGGCCTAGGGCCCTGTCCGAATCACATTCCGAAGGCTGGAGGTGACATGATGGCATCCGCACCATGAGACTTAATCAGAAAGGGTCCATGACTTGCGGTGCACAGACTTGGTGGCACTGGATACACTGCAGCCAGCACAGACACACCACCCCGGGATGGTGACTTTTGGTGCACTGAGAAAGGGGCACCTAAAGAGCTGAGCGAGTGTGCAGCCTGCGATGATGCACCATCCTGGTGGTCCAGACTGGTAAGGGTTTGTGTGAGTCCTGCTGGACCGCAGTGTAGGCCTGAGCCAGCGGGCTGTGAGGGCCTACCGCCATGTGACGTTGACTCCCAGGTCACAGAATTAGTGGCACCTCAAGAGCTGGGCGGGCGTGCAGCCTGTGATGATGCCGGGTGCACTGATATGATCTCTGCCATTGCGATATCAAGACCCAGATTCAAGTGTTTGACCTGGTGGCCCGCGCTGCGGTGCTGCATGATGCGCAGAGTGCCAAGGTCGCGGGCCCCGGGCTTGGAGCTTGCACCGGCACATGGTGGGACATCTTGTGTGGTGTAGTTCCTATATTCCCAATAGGCTCTGCGCATTGGAATAATATACACGATAGATTTGACTTAGGACTGAGGTCAGTATGTCTCTATCGAGTATACTAAACTTAATTATGAGTGCAGGCTAGCTCAGAGGTCACTAGAAACTTTTTCGAATTCACAAGAAGGGATTAGTTTCTGACAACCGCATAAACATGACAACTTTGTTCCCCCAAGGATAAAAAGGTATCTTCAGAGTTGTGGAAATAATAGATAACTATTTTACTCAGTCAATCGTGCATGCTTCGTTTCTACAAAGTTGCAGAGAAAATAGAGAGAGACGGGTGTTTCAATAAAAAGGGGTTTATTGAACAATCTTCTTTCTCATGCAAGAGAGGTGAACTGCTACAATCGTTATACAGAATGCAAAGTATAATGTGTACAGCATAAACAGTAATATAAAAAATACTGTAATTGCATTGTCTGGTGCTATGATATATAAAAATACATACATAAATTACACAGGCTAAAATACTCAACTGGTGCTTCAAAAATACGCCTACCCCGTGTACCTAACCTAGGTCTAGTACGGGGGAAGAAGTAAGCGTTTGTCTTTAACATAGATCTAGTTTTGCCAGGAGTTGCCAAAGGTTTCTCTAGGTTTTAATAAGCTCCATACCTTAGAATGAGAGAGGTTGATATCTCTTTCACGGACTCGATTTCCCAACAGCCCACAAGGGGAGTTAGAAACACTGGCGCTGTATTCTTGGCAGAAGGATGACAGCTTCTGATCAGTGCGTCAGCTGGAGAGTTGGCTTCCTTCGGCACTTACTGTAGCCAACTGCGTCGTGCAAGTAGGTGGTCGAACTGCACCAAACCACACCTTGCTTTGCCATAGCAAGTGAAGGTATATTTATACCTTGAAAGTTTTTAGGAATGCCAGTCATGAATGAATCCCTAAGGAATAGATGTTCATGCATAATAAATGAGTTCTTGGAGAAATCAAGATCCAAGCAAGGGGAAGTCCCTAACAGCTTAAGAGTCTGGTTTTCCAAGAAATTGTCGTGATGTAGATGAACGGATGGAAGTAGCCATGCCTGTATTTGGGTAGCATGGACTATGCCTAAATAGGGACTTGATTTCTATGCATATATAAGTGCAATACGAATTGAATGATTCGGGAATTTCATTCGGAATCTAAAATCGAACACAAACCCACTCCACTTTGTTATGTATGACGTTACTAAATTCTAAATATGTTTAACATATCTAAAACAAATCAACACGGAGAGTGAAAACCCTCTCGAAACACATCAAATGCATTAAAAAATGAATGTACACATAATGGATGCATAGGTGCTGTACACTTTAAAGCAAGGTTTCATTCTAAGCATATATTCGACATTGGAATGCTCACTGAATGAATCATGAAAATATACATATAACTAATGGCTTGTAAATACAGAAGAAAAAAGCTGATACCATTTCATGTCAGGTTACATAAAACTGTTTGTGGACAAGGTCAAATATTGTTTCTGGAAGTATTCAAAGAATTCTTGTTCTCTATGAATAGTTCTACTTTTAGCAGATTAATTGTGCCAAAAAAGAAAAATATAAATTTGGAAAAAAAAACATTCATCATAGGAAAAAGTTATTTGTATTCAACAATGAAACCAGTTTCAGACCTGCAATTCACAAGCGTCATGCAGGAAAAATCACTACATACAAATAAAAGCCATCACCACCCCCTGTTGTTTAATTATTTTGTCCACCATAAGCGTGGAAGGGTATACTCAGACGTGAGTCCCTTGCTCATTGCACCATCAGGATTCAAGCAAGCCGGGCCGAAGACGGCTGAAATGCCAGAAACCGGTCCCCGGAAGCTTGTTTCCTTCCCAGTGAAAGAATTGGCGTGGTAGTTTGGTTTGCCCTGTTCCCATGATGCACTGGGCCAGGGACAGACTAATTTGCATATAGCCAGGTTCTGAGCTGGGATGGTGCAGTGAGCTAAAAAACGGTGTTGGATTAAGCCCTGATCTCTTGACTGGGTGAGAGTATTCTGCTTAATACAGAAACTCTGTCCATCACCACCCCCTGTTGTTTAATTATTTTGTCCACCATAAGCGTGGAAGGGTATACTCAGACGTGAGTCCCTTGCTCATTGCACCATCATGATTCAAGCAAGCCGGGCCGAAGACGGCTGAAATGCCAGAAACCGGTCCCCGGAAGCTTGTTTCCTTCCCAGTGAAAGAATTGGCGTGGTAGTTTGGTTTGCCCTGTTCCCATGATGCACTGGGCCAGGGACAGACTAATTTGCATATAGCCAGGTTCTGAGCTGGGATGGTGCAGTGAGCTAAAAAACGGTGTTGGATTAAGCCCTGATCTCTTGACTGGGTGAGAGTATTCTGCTTAATTCAGAAACTCTGTCCATCACCACCCCCTGTTGTTTAATTATTTTGTCCACCATAAGCGTGGAAGGGTATACTCAGACGTGAGTCCCTTGCTCATTGCACCATCAGGATTCAAGCAAGCCGGACCGAAGACGGCTGAAATGCCAGAAACCGGTCCCCGGAAGCTTGTTTCCTTCCCAGTGAAAGAATTGGCGTGGTAGTTTGGTTTGCCCTGTTCCCATGATGCACTGGGTCAGGGACAGACTAATTTGCATATAGCCAGGTTCTGAGCTGGGATGGTGCAGTGAGCTAAAAAACGGTGTTGGATTAAGCCCTGATCTCTTGACTGGGTGAGAGTATTCTGCTTAATTCAGAAACTCTGTCCATCACCACCCCCTGTTGTTTAATTATTTTGTCCACCATAAGCGTGGAAGGGTATACTCAGACGTGAGTCCCTTGCTCATTGCACCATCATGATTCAAGCAAGCCGGGCCGAAGACGGCTGAAATGCCAGAAACCGGTCCCCGGAAGCTTGTTTCCTTCCCAGTGAAAGAATTGGCGTGGTAGTTTGGTTTGCCCTGTTCCCATGATACACTGGGCCAGGGACAGACTAATTTGCATATAGCCAGGTTCTGAGCTGGGATGGTGCAGTGAGCTAAAAAACGGTGTTGGATTAAGCCCTGAGCTCTTGACTGGGTGAGAGTATTCTGCTTAATTCAGAAACTCTGTCCATCACCACCCCCTGTTGTTTAATAAAACAGCGAAGCACAATGGAGGTAGCCAGAGCAAGTACAGAGGACAACCAGAACCTCACAAGCTCCCCGGGAGACCAAACTTGGACCTCAGGGTCAGGGAAGGGCAAGGTCAAGAAGAGTAGGAAGAAGCGGTTCAGTCGGAGGAAAACAGGATCCTCATAACGGAGGTGGTAGAACACCATCAACTAGTGTTCGTCACCTCCACTGTGTCATTGGCAACAAGAAATGGTATATGTCAGTCCATCATGGACATGGTTAATGCAGTTAGAGTGCTGAAGAGTGAGTGAGTGAGTGATGGTATTTATAAAGCGCACTATTGCCGAGCCGTCTTGGCGCTGTGCAAGGGAACAGGCTAAGAGGGATGACCACGATCCTATCTAGTAAAAAGCCACGTTTTGATTTACCTCCTGAACTGCATGTGGTTGGAGATCTGCCTGAGCTGTTGAGGTAAAACGTTCCAAAGCCTTGAAGCCAGATGAGTGAAACTCTTCCCTCCCCACCGTTGTCTATTGATCTTAGACACCAAAGCCAGCCCGTGGGAGGCAGACCTTAACGGACGGGTTGGCGTGTACCTGGAAAATAGATGTTGAAGATCGAGGGCCCCCATTCCCGCCAGTGCTTTATGGACTAGGCACAGCGCCTTGAAGTCAGTACGCCTCTGGACTGGGAGCCAGTGCAGCTTCCTGATGGCCTGTGAGGTGGAGTAGTGTTTAGGCAGACCAAGTAGCAATCTGGCAGACGCATTCTGAATGGACTGCAGTTTGGCCAGTTGTGCACACCCTGCTCCCAGGTAAAGGGCATTGCCGTAGTCTATTCTAGAAAAGACCGTGGCCGTTATGACCGTTTTCTTGAGATGGTAAGGAATAAACGGCCAGATCTTTCTCAGCCCCTTAAGCACAAAGAAGCATGCACACACTACCTGGTTTACCTGTGACTTCCAAGCAAGATCCTTGTCAAAAATGAACTTAAGGTTCCTTGCTTTCACCACTGGAACCGGACAAGATCCAGCAGACGAAGGCCACCAGGTATGGTTCCAGAGGGATGCGTTATGTCCGAACTCGAGAACTTCTGTTTTTGAGGGGTTCAGTTTCAGAAAGTTCGATTTCATCCACTGCATAACTGATGACATACAGTGGGCGAAATCAGCTGAAGAGGACAATGGATGAGGTCAAGAGGCGCTGGTATGATGTGAAGTGCAAAACGAAGCAGAAACTCGCAAACAACCGGAAGGCAGCAATGCAGACTGGAGGTGGGATTCCAGCGCCACAGGATTACCTGAATGAGATTGAGGAAATGGGGTCCACAGTCATCAGTGGGGAGGCAGTGGCAGGAGTTGGGGGACTGGACACTAATCAAGATGGCTGTACACAACAGCAACAGAGTGAGTAATGACCGTCGACTGGGGGAACGGGGGGAGATGGGCACAATGGCACACATGCACAATTAAGTATAGCACATCTGCGGACAAACCATGCTTCGACCCCCAACTTCCAACAAGAGACCAATGTATCCAAGTATGCAACATCTCAGCACTGTATAGGCACCGAAGTCAGAGGCAAACCGCATGAAAGGGATAAGGGGCAGCAAAATCAGAGCTGCAGGGGTGACTCCCCCAAAATGCTACACACACACATAACATGCAGAGCACATCAACATTTACAACAACGTGGTACAAACTGCAACACGTCCCCAACAGAACAGAGTACACAACTGGTGCCGCTTGTGTGTAGAAACTGTCCAATCACTTTTGGAATTACAGGGAAATGTGAGTTGACAATGTACAAATACAAACACACATCAGTGATGTTGTTGAAATGTTCACTGTCCCACATCAAATAGGCCACTCCTCCCAAACAGCCACAATGTACACTGTCATGCAGTCTGAATGTAAACATGTACAATGCGTAAACATACACGTGAACACAATGTTAAACTGAGTCTCTCCTTCAATTGCAGAGGGAAATCCAATACTAGAACCTGTCTACTCTTATGACAAAGAGGACCACCACACCTTCGACGCCCTGCAACAGCTCGTGGAGAGCCTCTGCACCCCACCTCCAGGTGCAGGGAAGCCCAGCTGCTATGAGGAGATAACACCCACTGCACAGAAAACACAGCAGGCAGCACCCACCACCACTGCTGCCTCCCAGGACCCACAAAAAGAACGCATGGCCTTTCAACGCTGTGTGTTGGGGTGCCAGGAGAAGCTGGCTGAACAGGTGCAGGTGGGGTTCGAACACATGGCAGCCAAACTAGACGCCATACATGGGTGTCTAATCCCATCAAGGATCACTCACAGTCCCTAACGGACACCCACAGTCTGCTCCATGCTCTCTCATGCACCATGGCTGAAATAGCTGGAGTCCTGATTCAGAGACAAGAACAACTATCTAGTCAGAGTGGCTCCAGCGATGTCACCCGGGAGTTGGGACACATGCGGAGGATCACGAACAACATGGAGCGGATGCAGGCGGAAAGAGCAGCTGCCACCTCTGCACACAAGTGAGAGGTAGCTGGACTCCTCAATGCCCCACAGACCCTCCACATGGCATTGCTGCCACAAGGCCTGGTGCTGATGCATTCTGCTGCTACAACTCCTTCCACATCTCCGCACCCTGAAATGTCAGTGCCACACAGTGCGGCAGACAATCCACTTCCGGCCCCCGAGGTGTCACTGCCACACAGTTCTGGAGACAGAAGACCACCACCCACATGTGAGACAGCAGAGGACGAAGATGCGGATGAATATGCCTTCATGTTAAGAAGGACGCAGTAGTATTCATCTCCCCCATATGACTGGTTTATGCTTGGTTCTGCCCTCTGCATCATCACCTTCCACTGTCCCAAGATACACTCTGCAACACAGCATTCAGACTGCAGTCTATACCCTTCCTCTTCCCAAGAACTTGTCATTCACTGAAGGACTCTGGCAGGCCCTCCACGGGCCAACTGTCAGACTCCACGCTGCAGGATCCGGTTGATGCACATAAAACCCCACCTCCCGACCTCACCAACACACTGTTGCTTAAATCACAGTGTGTTCGAGGGATAGGGCGAGGGAAAATAAACAGAACAAGGAGGGGACGGAAGGGGACTGCAGGGAAGGGATGGCTGAAAGACAAGGAAACAAGTACACAGGTTACAAATGTTCACAGATGAATCCTACACTCATTTCATTCTCGCTAACTGGATCAAATGATTCACCTTTGTGAAGAAAGTGTACTCCACCTCTTCCCTGTTGTATCAAGTGTCGAATAACAGAACCTCTTGTCCCTAAGGGATACAAATATCAGGTTATACTCATATACTATGGAGAACACCTATAGGAATTTCTTATTTTTGCTTGAAACGTACCCCGCCTTGTGTTAGTTCATAATCCAAAGATAAATGTGTATCACACCACAATCCCAAGTGAATCCAATCAAAGTGTCTGTTACTTGAAAGCCAAAAGTATTTCTTAGTAAATGTACAAAAAAGGTTCCTAATTAGACACGGCAAGACGTAGCATCCTACTACTGTCTTCCGCTCTACAATATGTTAATCCACCGTATCATCAATTAAACTTGCTCCAAACACGGCAAGGTGTAGAGCCCCACTACCTTCCGCTTTGGCACTTAAACCACGAGACACTAGTGCCTTTCCTCGTAGCGGTAGTGTGTAGAAAAGGTATCTCCACTACACTCCGCTCTCTCTGTATTCAATATACACCAATGCTGAGCACCGCCGTGCCAATCTCTAAATCCGGAGCCTTTCTCTTTGGCTCTGTCAAGAGTAAACTCAGTTGCACACAAGTAACGCGTTAACGCCACGCGCTGCTTTAAACTCACAGTACTTGAATAAGCCGATAAGGGTCCGCTCTCCCTCTGCTAGATCTCCGCTCCTCCACACGCCGATTCCCAGCGTCTACCAGGAACGCCTTACAGGACTGTGCAGCAAGAATCCATAACACCAACGCTACTCGGTAGAACCCGAGTCAGCAGGAAGTAAACAGAAGCGCGTCTCCTCCTCCACACGCCAATATAAAACAAAAGAACTTCTAAAGCTTCCCTCTGCAGGAACAGGGAGAAGACGATTGCCAGTAACCAGCGACTGGAATCCAAATGCACTGTTAGTCACAAAATCACGAACAGTGTGGAATAGACCCACCCAGCCTTTTATAGGACCACGCCCACCTCTAGGACTTCTGGGAGATGTAGTTTTTTTTACATATTAGGCAGGCGCCTTGGCTGTTCCTGACACCAACAATGTAAAGTGGGGTTTGCATTTCCCTGTACTGCTCCAGCTACAACGCTCCACTGGATGTGCATTAAACATTCATATTCACACAGATGTGTCATGT
The DNA here is from genome assembly GCF_964263255.1 of Lissotriton vulgaris. Classification (NCBI taxonomy): domain Eukaryota; kingdom Metazoa; phylum Chordata; class Amphibia; order Caudata; family Salamandridae; genus Lissotriton; species Lissotriton vulgaris. The sequence goes on along the minus strand of NW_028240796.1, from coordinate 1,177,169 downwards.
CTCTGATCTTTCAAGTGTGGAATTATGGATGAATGTAGGGTCAGTGATTCCCTCTTACATCCATGTTGCTCATGTGTGGGAGTTGGGTCACAGCATGACACATTGCCGATTGCGGTCTGGGTGGCGCCAACATTACAACAGAGATACATGACTTAGATACTTCCTTGTCAAGCCCAGGACAACCACGCCCAAAGCCCGGGGTCATTGTTCACACCTTTACGCTGGACTGCCATATGCCAGGCCAGCCCACTCCGCCAAAGCTCACGGAGGGGGACGACAACACTACATGTCCCAGGTCTTCCTTATAGTGATATGCGGATCACAGGTCTAGTTGTCAGCATGACACAGCCACTCCCTCACAGCTGGTTTACACCCACACCACACCCATCCAGCACTGGCATCACAGGTCATGTGACCCTGCCAATTAAAAAGGACCTGGCACACGTGCTGGACACCATTCCCCCTCACCATCTGGGTGTATCTGTGTGGGTATTATTTATACATGAGGGCCTATGGCCCTGCCACATCACATTCCCAAGGCTGGAGGTGACATCTCAACAACAACAATAACCTAGGTTCCTGTGTCACTTAGCCTCCAATTATTTGAGGGAGAAAAAACCACACTATTTTCCGTTGGTGGTTGGGTTATTTATTTACCCAAATTTTCAATTCATTAGTATATAGTAAAAAGGGGGCAACGGATCTACACACAGAATTTACCAACAAACATTTCCAAATACATACACTACTTAATACATACAACGGTATTTCACAAACAAATACATTCATAGGTTTTTACACACAATGTTCACAATTACTGTCAACAATCCAATGTGGAACACAAAAAATGCTCTTCGCAAGACAAATCAATTGCACTGCAAGTCTGCGTAAATATTCTCAATATTCTCATATCTTGTTTACATCTTATTCATTCTCCAAGATCATATTGCTGTCATTTAACGTATTCCTAATAAAATTCAGCGGTATTCTCGCTGTGCCAACACGTTTCGAGACACACAGTTGCCTTAGTGTGCTCTCATCAGGGCATCTTACTTATCCACAATTAGGTGTATCTATAAGTACAAGAAATGAAACACCTGTCACTTATCTGCAGTATTTACATGATTTAAAAAGCTTATACCAATGGCTGTGTGGGACTACCTACCTGCCAATGTGGTAAAGCGTTATTTAGCTGAGGCTTCCAGACCGCTGTGTCCGGTTTGTATAAGCAATGAGTCTGTGAACAATAAGGGAGTTTTTGGTGTTTTATTCAGCTACCTTGCGTTTATGCTAGGCAGATCTACCATTGTCTGCAACATACCTGTCCTTTAATTTTGCCAGACTCAGATAAATCACCTTTGTTCTTACTCCTTGTTGCTTCCTAATAAAGGACAACAAGAGGGGAGGGGTGGAGAGAAGGGAGGGAAAGACAGGGCACCAGTATGCTTAGTTTTGGACCCTTATTCAACCTCAATTAGAATCGCGTTGCATTTAGTAAACATCATACCATATAGCATCTGTTTTTTCTCTTCCGCCTACTAAAGTGGAACCCGGATACTCTTAAGACTTTTTTTCTATTTTTCTACAAAAAAGACATGACGGGCGATCTTAGTATCACGTTCGGCTTTATCTATAGGCGTTAAATTTACTTCAACACACGTCTATGGCACTTACCGATAAACGATGGCATCCGCACCACGAGACTCAATCATAAAGGGTTCATGACTTGCGGTGCACAGACTTGGTGGCACCGGATACACTGCAGCCAGCACAGGCAAACCGCCACGGGATGGTGACTTTTGGTGCACTGAGAAAGGGGCACCTAAAGAGCTGAGCGGGTGTGCAGCCTGCGATGATGCACCATCCTGGTGGTCCAGACTGGTAAGGATTTGTGGACCGCAGTGTAGGCCTGAGCCAGCGGGCAGTGCGGGCCTTCCGCCACGTGACTTTGGCTCCCAGGTCACAGAATTAGTGGCACCTCAAGAGCTGGGCAGGCGTGCAGCCTGTGATGATGCCCGGTGCACTTATATGATCTCTGCCATTGCGATATCAATGCCAAGGTCGCGGGCCCCGGGCTTGGAGCTTGCTCCGGCACATGGTGGGCCCTCTTGTGTAGTGTAGTTCCTATATTCCCAATAGGCTCTGCGCATTGGAATAATATACACGATAGATTTGACTTAGGACTGAGGTCAGTATGTCTTTATCGAGTATACTAAACTTAATTGTGAGTGCCAGCTAGCTCAGAGGTCACTAGAAACTTTTTCGAATTCACAAGAAGGGATTAGTTTCTGACAAACGCATAAACATCACAACTTTGTTCCCCCAAGGATAAAAACGCATCTTCAGAGTTGTGGAAACAATAGACAACTATTTTACTTAGTCAATCGTGCATGCTTCATTTCTACAAAGTTGCAGAGAAAATAGAGAGAGAGACGGGTGTTTCAATAAAAAGGGATTTAGTGAACAATCTCCTTTCTCATGCAAGAGAGGTGAACTGCTACAATCGTTATTCAGAATGCAAAGTATAATGCGTACAGCATAAACAGTAATATAAAAAATACTGTAATAGCATTGTCTGGTGCTATGACATATAAAAATACATACATAAATTACACAGGCTAAAATACTCAACTGGTGCTTCAAAAATACGCCTACCCCGTGTACCTAACCTAGGTCTAGTACCGGGGAAGAAGTAAGCGATTGTCTTTAACATAGATCTAGTTTTGCCAAGAGTTGCCAAAGGTTTCTCTAGGTTTTAATAAGCTCCATACCTTAGAATGAGAGAGGTTGATATCTCTTTCACGGACTCTATTTCCCAACAGCCCACAAGGGGAGTTAGAAACACTGGAGCTGTATTCTCGGCAGAAGGATGACAGCTTCTGATCAGTGCGTCAGCTGGAGAGTTGGCTTCCTTCGGCACTTACTGTAGCGAGCTGCGTCGTGCATGTAGGTAGTCGAACTGCACCAAACTACACCTTGGTTTGCCATAGCAAGTGAAGGTATATTTATACCTTGAAAGTGTTTAGGAATGCCAGTCATGAATGAACCCCTAAGGAATAAATGTTCATGCATAATAAATGAGTTCTTGGAGAAATCAATATCCAAGCAAGGGGATGTCCCTAACAGCTTAAGAGTCTGGTTTTCCAAGAAATTGTTGTGATGTAGATGAACGGATGGAAGTAGCCATGCCTGTTTCTGGGTAGCATAGACTATGCCTAAATAGGGACTGAATTTCTATGCCTATATAAGAGCAATATGAATTGAATGAATCGGGAATTTCATTCGGAATCTAAAATCGAACACAACACCCACTCCACTTTGTTATGTATGATGTTACTAAATTCTAAACATGTTTAACATATCTAAAACAAATCAACATGGAGTGTGAAAACCCACTCTAAACACATCAAATGCATTAAAAGATGAATGTACACATAATGGATGCATAGGTGCTGTACACTTTAAAGCAATGTTTCATTCTAAGCATATATTCGACATTGGAATGCTCACTGAATGAATCATGAAGATATATATATAACAAATGGCTCGTAAATACAGAAGAAAAAAGCTGAATCCATTTCATGTCAGGTTACATAAAACTGTTTGTGGACAAGGTCAAATATTGTTTCTGGAAGTATTCAAAGAATTCTTGTTCTCTATGAATAGTTCTACTTTAAGCAGATTACTTGTGCCAAAAACGAAAAATATAAATTTGGGAAAAAAACATTCATCATAGGAAAAAGTTATTTGTATTCAACAATGAAGGTCAAATTCAAAGTCTCTCAGGACACTGTGTGCCAAACTCAAATGTCAGTGCTAGTGCTTGGAGAAAACATGAAATCTTCTAAGTCTGTAAAAACATTGTCTATCGTTGTAGGTGATAGTTGGATTACTTCATCCAGAAGATTAACCGCACATAGATGTGAAGCATCGCTGTCAGCATTGGTCGCATTAGCAATCTTCGTAATGGATGGTACCTGCATGCATGTTTCCTCTCGTACCTCAGCAGTTGCAATTTGCGTCTGTAAGATCTCAATGAATGCCGTTATCAGAATTGGTAGCCGCTGGGGACAACACTGCACATGGGCCGTTACCGGGTCCAGCAAAGTAGCAACATCCGTTGGCATGACTGATGGAAGTGTCAGACAGGTGTCTAGCACGCATTCTTCTCCGCATAGTAGGCAGCGTAGAACAGGTGAGATGCAATCTTGCCAAATTGGTCTGAATGACAGGAACCATGTGAAATTTAATTGTCGTAGATGAGGTAGTTGTAGAATTTGGATGATGCGCTCACGACACTTCTTCGCCAGTAGAATTGTCTCCATGGAGAACTGAGTGTCGCTGGTGAAATGGCTTGCCATATCGCAGCTGTAGGAGCAAAAATAGTATCCCTGCAATGAGTCCCAAAGGGAGGGGCAGTCCGCCAAACACAGAGTGCACGAAGTTTGGAAATATTCCTAGGACTACTTGAAAAGGTGCTAACAGTCCAGAAAATACGGTTGTAAATACATGTACAATACCGCTCGTATCAGACATGTTCAAGATACGACTAAACATTCCTGAGAAATGTATAGGGCAGTTTGTAGTTAAGAGGGCATGTATCTTGGCAGAAGTCCTTGCGACTTGTAGATCATAGGTCTCTTTGGCCGAGGTCAGAGGCACAGTTTTTTATAAAAGAATGGCTTTCATTCTGCTTAAAGTATCAATTTGTATAGAAGAGATGTTCAGTGAAGGCCAAAGCGGTGACTTCCTCTCTAACTTAGTTTTCGGAAACAATACTTGCATACAGCAAATGACCCTGGACGATACAGTTACTTGATATGGTATGTCTGGCACCATGCCACAGCAGCCGTGATCATTCAACATGAGGTAACTCCCATTGGAGAGCAGGACAAAAATTTGATCAATCACTTCGGCTGGTGAACCTTGCAGGTGGCAGGATAAATTGTTAGAGGCCCCTGACAAAGGAGAGAACGACTTAGTGCGTTTTCACTGTTTGAACTGCTAAGAAACACTTCACGTCCCCCACTCCAACATCTGTGTGTGTATGGTAAGTCCCAGGATGTCTTGATGTAATCTTTACCCAACCTTTCATATGTGCCTGCTGGTATGGGTTTTAAGTAAAAGTCGGTGGGTAACCCAACATACCTTTGAGGGCTCAGGCAGATACTTAGAATTCAAAAAACGCCAGCAAGGGAATTTATTCAAAGGAAAGACCACCCAAATGGTGAAACAGCGCATTTTACAGCATCAGTCCAGAATTCGCTGTAGAGTAGAAAATGCCCCACTAGTTGATCACTACATTCAACTAAAACACACTGAAAAAGAGATGAACTGGTGGGTAGTGGAAGTGGTTAAACCCACCATCAGACAGAAACATTTTGACAAGGTTTTAACATTAAAAGAAAACCGCTGGATTGATTTAGCTGACAGTATCAAAAATTGTATGAACTCTGCTACAGAATGGCATTCATTAGCATGTACTGCGTAAAATGAGGCAACCTCAAGTTGTACATATCATCTACAACTGCAGCATCTAACGGAGGGATTATCACCACTACCAGCGATCGCATATACATCAAAGATGATCTCAAATATATGATGTAATTCCTTTTGTCTCCTGTATTTGTATGTGAGTATCTAAGATGTGATAATTATGAATGAGTAAGTAAATTCATCTGGCATTTGAATTAGACTGTGCGAAAATAAAATTTGACATTCAAAAATGTTAAGAATTTGTTTTTTAACACTGATTTATTTGTTGCCAATACCAGATTGTGAGCACTTAGCATGTGACACAAGATATGTTTACAAAAAAATGGGGTTGACGATACATTTCCTATTGATTCTACAGTCATCGTATGTTTGAAATCTCAAGTGCGAGATCACTGGTTTTGGACCCGTAAACAGTGACCGCATTCAGCCAAGATGTTAGAACTAAGATGAATCCCAAGATTCTAGAAACAAGTCTAAATTTGATTCTAATCAATGATGACTGAGTTAGAATACGTGTAACAACTCGACTCTTCCTAGGTTGATTTCAAAACAAGTCTAGTTAATGGTCGCGAAAGATCCAAACAATGAAATCAAAATATTCATAAAAAGGGCCCAATATATTCAGATTGCAAATGCAAATATACAAAAAAGCTTAGAAAGCGCTGGTCGGGCCGTTAATATACAAAAAGCCTAGAAAGCACTGTAGGTTTCAATACCTAATCACCACCACTCCAAGATGGCCGATACTATGCTACGTTTCTCCTTCGGCCACCATTTTGCAAGCGGGCCTTTAAAAAGAGGGTTAGATCATAGCCATGGAGATTGCTTCTCTCCAGTGACTACGTAACTAATCCTAGAAGGACTTTGTCCGATGCGGAGTGCTTCTACCAAGTAAGCAGGCGAATTAATGCTAAAGCGCACTTTTGAACTAAAATTAACTCCAGCGTGCTTGTGCTTTGTATGTAAAGTTCTCGGCACGGTTTGTGCAATTGAAGTCTATCTATGACACAAGATACACCATATTAACTGTAGTTTGTTTGTCCATTGCACAACAAGATAGCTTGATGGAAGGGCATGTATACTATTTAAGAAATCTGATTATGGCATAATACATAATATGTCTCCAGCCGCCTTTGATAGAAACGTTTGTCACTATGGGCCTTTTTTTGAATGAAACACAGTAAAAATGTGCAAGGTACAGACCCATCACTGCAAATATTGTAATTTACCCTGACACAGTTCTTAGCAAAGCGAGATCCGTTAAACATTTCTCAGCTGAAACACACCGCTAAGTTTTCTGCATTAAATTACATGCGATGTAAAGTGTATGGCCCTTTTAGACGCGATGCATCGAGCATGGAGTTCGTGTTCGTGTCATTTACTGCTTATCTTGATTTAAGGTGCGCAACAGATACGAATCCTTTAGAAATAAGGTACACGGACATGAGATACATGCCTGCTGTCATTTTGACACCGGTACTACCTACACCCTAAAGGTGAACCAGTGCGATAAAAAATAGTCAGTCGTAAATAAATATATCTGACCCACCATTTACCCAATTAAAACTTGGGGAGACAATGCGGCATTGCGGGATATTGTAAAACTCACCTGAAAGATTTACAGGACATGAGTAAGATGCGCATCTATTTGAAGGCTCAAATAGAATTCTCAAGAACAAACTCTTATTCTTTCAGGTTCTCAAATATAAGAAGAGAAAAATACGAGCGGTACAGAAATCCCGATACACAGACCAGTTTAAGTGATAAAAAACTGCTCAGGTAAAAAATAAAAAAATCGGAGTAATAAACGTTTGGACCTACAGTTCAGGTCGTGATATGTAAATTTGTATTTTTAGAAAACCAGGACTTCCTTAAAGGGCCTGTTTAAATTTTACCTGGTGAAACCACATCAGGATCAGTTATATAAGTAAGTTGTTTTATGAAATGAGCTGAAATTACAACGCCATAAACAATAGTAAGGTCTGACATTGAGCTTACTATAATGAATGAGTACAAGGAGCTTTATCAGGTGAAATGACGTTAAGATTAGATACAAAATAAGCGGTTTTTTGAAATGTGTCAAATTTGAAATATTGTCAACAACAATAAGGTTGAACAATGAGCTTATTACAATGAATTAATCCAATTTAAAAAAAAATTGTTATTCTTTGCACATGGTTATAGGTGTTCTTTTTATGAACAAGTTAAGTAATAAAAGGGAAGGATAATAATGTTCACATTATTTCTTTGTAGGGGGTAACCACTATATGCAAATATATGTTGTCCTGAAGAAGGTCTCAAGGAGTGAACGAAAATAAGACCGAAACGTCGACTTTAAAGTCCACTTCTGCTTTTTGTTATTGGTTTCACAAGCGAGCCTTCACTTTGAAAAAATACATTAGTCACTTGTTATTGTTTGTTTTGGATTGGACTTCTATTCAAATGTATTGAAGGAAAAATGTATTGGTTCCTTGGTCATTTGAATGCATTTGTGATCAATTTTAACGGTTGATATGTACCCTGTTTGAATTTTGAAAATTAATATATATAAAAGAACCATCATTGATCAATGTTGTCTTTCCTAAAGTCGAAACCAAGTTTAGACAGTTGAGCATAAAAGGCAGCAGAATAAATCTGTTTGGTGTTTGTCAACATACTTTTCATGCCTGTTTTGTTTACATTTTTAAAGTAAAATGATTCAGCATTGGATATATTGAACCCTGAAAAGTACGTACTTTTTCACGCAAATGTTTTTGAGCTACCCTTTGGTGATGAAGGACAATGTTCCCATTGGTTATACATTATTACATTTCTTGGATTTGGAGATGTGTGCAAGAAATGATGACCATAATGATTATAACAATACATTTGTTCATAGTCTGATGAACCTTCTAAATATTCATGATTTGTGAATACTGCAGACATTTCTGGGTGTGACATAATATTATTAACAGTCTTGAAGTCCCAATCATCAGAAAAGGTACTAGATGAAACAAAGTCACTTAATGAAATCTTGAATAAGTGTGGAATCTACAATAGCTCCGACGGGCCAAAAATGTCATAATCCGTTTTGTCCCAAGCTATACCACCAGGTATAGGAACGGCTGTGATGTTCACTGATGACAAGTCTCTCTGTTCACAATGGGACGATTTGTGTAACTTGAGGAGTAAGTTGATGTTCTTACTTGCTATGTCTATTTTGACATATCTTCCATTCATCAACATTCCCAAAGTTATTACCAGAGTCAACCAAAGTAGAAGAAAAAATACACCCAGCACCATCCAAAGTTTAATCCATGGTGAAGCCAGATAAGTCTTTTCCAGGTGAGGAAAAAGGTCTGTTGCTTGTTATTTCAAAGTTCTTTTTACTGGCGTTGTGTCAGGTTTGCTGTGACCTCGGAAAACGTATCAAAGTTAATGAAATAGCCAGAGGCAATTCTGTCAATTGTTGGGATTGCATCAGCATTCGTTAAAATCGCTGGAACCTCAGGATCACTTGTTACATTTGTGTAGTCAGATGCTACTTCATTGTAGACAGGTGTTTCTTGACAAACTGTTATTTGGGTCTCAAGATGTACAAGTTCCATATATTGTTGCTTAGTCCTTCATTTTGCACTGCAGATTCCTCAATGGTGATGAGTCTCTCAGTTTGAACCTCTTGGATTGTAGCTAGAGCAGGGTGTCTACTACATTGGCGGAGTCCACTTGGCCTACTGCCTATTATTGCCCACATAATGTGGTTTAACAAGGTCAATAGATACGAACCTGTTCATCTTTTTACCAGCAAGAGGCAGCAGTAATATTGCTCTTGATCCGTGGATTGCTAGTACAGGTACTGGCTATCTGTAAGAAAGCCCAAATTCCTTCTTGTCCGCGATACTCTCTCTGACTAGATCACCAAGCTTTGGGATCCAGACAGGCCTTGCTGGGACGGTCGGTTTTTCCTCAGTGGTGGTTGGCTTCAGGATCACATTACTTTGTTTTGTTCTTATTTCTTTTAAGTCTTGTAAAACAGCCAAACGATCTTTGTTGTCGAAGTCTTTCTGGTTCACCACTGATGTCTGACAATCAAGGTCCGCAACCAGCATCCTTGTCCCAAAAAGGACCTCATATGGAGTGAAACCCCCTAGAGAACTTCTTGGCAAGTTGTTTAGACTACATTGGACACTTATTAGATGTTTGACTCACCCATCACCCGAACCTAATACCCTTGCTGTTTTAGATTGTTTTATGTCCCGGTTTTTTCTCTCCACAACCAAATTTCCCTCAGGATGGAATGGACTAGAGTACCGCAATGCAACGCCAAGATTGACCATGGCCTCTTGTAAGCTCGAGAGCTAAACGCAGGACCCTGGTCAGAATGTAGCCTGCCTACTGCATATGTGCCGATAAAGACTCGCAAATCTTATATAACAGTTCGAGCATCAGCCGAACGCTAAGGCCACATCCAAATGAATCTAGAACACGAATCCACTGCGACCATGATATATTTATTGTTACCATCCCTCTGTAAGGGACCGCAGTGGTCCAGGTAAATGCAAGCTAATGGTTTATCTGAAATTAACAGAGGCGTCTGCGCAGGCCTTTCACTGTAGAGACTTTCATCTTTTGCCATATTTCACATTCCAAAACATAGTTTCTGGTTTGTTTCCTCAAGCAAAGCCACCAGTATCTCTGTTTTAATACTGATACTGTGGCGGAAACACCTACATGTGCAGAAGTGAGCCCTTCATGTGCTGCTAAGATTAGTCCTAATCTATGTTCCATGTTTGGAATTACTCTATCCCCCACTCCAGGGATTCGAACAAATGGAACATTTTGTGTATCAGTTACATATGAGTATTTGAGTGGAAACCCTTTAGGTAATGTTTTAGCGTTGTCTTTGCTCGACGCAGTGACAGCCAGCATTATTTCACTGTCTATTTTCATTTTTGAATGAGTGATTGCAGCTATGGAAGCCCTTTGCACAGCTGCCTTTGTGGCTTCATCAGCCGATGAATTCCCTTCAACGTGAACGCCATCACGTTGATGACTCAGTGTATGTATCACATGAGTGTTTTGTAGTCCTTGTTGTAACTAAACTACTTGTTCCCAAAGCATTTTATGCTTGATTGTGCCACCTTTTGCATCTTTGTAACCGTTTTGAATCCAGTTTTGCAAATATTCATTGTAAGATTGAACACAATAGAAAGAATCGCACACTATGAGTGTGGGGAATTCGCGATCTGTATTTTCAAGTGCCATTTTGAATGCTTATAGTTCAGCCAGCTGAGCTGTACAATGTCCCAGAGATTGCGTTTTTGTGACCATAGGTCTGAATTTGCTATTGCTCATACGACCTTTAACGATCCCGCATGCTGCACTATAAGCTTGTTTTTCCCCCTGTATCGAGTTCTGCAGCTCCGTCAGTATAAATTATACATTCATAATGGTCTACAGGTAGAATTTCAGTAGGCAGAGGACATTCTTGTTCGTATTGTAGAAATACTTGCGTTTTCAAATAAGGATCAAAACGTATTCAACGCCAGTTGCAGCAAGAGAATTAACCCATTGTATCCTTCTCGGATGTAAAGCTTCAGCATTTGGAATGCTCACTTTTGTCACTGCCTCTAAGGCAGGTACAGGTGTAACAACCATAATGCGCTTACCGTGTGCGAGGGCTCTCTCTTTTGCTACAGCAGTTTGAACAGCTGTCAGAATTTTTTCTGTAGAAGTGAATTTCATTTCTGCTTGTGTTTACAAATGTGATTTGTAAGCTATTGGTACTTTTCCACCTTTGTTAAAAGTTAAGTACATGAATCTGCATTGTCCTGGAATGATTTGGATCACTAAGTTGCATAGGTTTACGCGTGTTTGTAAATGTTTAGTTGCTAACATGTCTGTTTGCAATAAACGCAAAATTTCTGTGTATTTTTGTGTCCAATTTACTGTTTTAAAATCAGGTTTGATTAATTCGTAGAGAGGTTTAACCCTTTATGCGTAGTTTAGAATGTAAGTTCTATCGAAATTCAGGAAACCTAGAATCGACTGTAAGTTTTTCAGCATTTTTGGAGGTTGGAGCAGCGCACACTTTTCTAGAAAGTTGGTAGCCAGGCTTTTGCCTTCACTCGATAATTCATATCCTAGAAAACGGACGTTGAGAATGGCAATTCTTGCTTTCTTAATATTTAATTTGTAACCTTCAGAGGCAAAGCCCAGTATAATGGTGTTCACCCTGTTCAAGTGCCTATCCAAGTCATCGTTTGTCAGATAAATGTCATCTACATATGACAATGCTTCGTCATCATACGTTTGTAGTAACTCTGTTACCCTTTCTGAAAATAACCCAGGACTATTCTTGAATCCCTGAGGGAGCCGTCAGAAGTGACGCTGTGTCCCCATAATTGAGAAAGCGGTCTAATACCTGCTTTCAGGTGCAATGTTGTGACAAAAGAAACCATTAGAAATATCTAATGTGGTTTTGTACTTTTACGCACAATGTTATGCATTAATGCTGTACTGTGTGCATTTTGCACTGCAAATGTTTTGCAACAAGAATTTAGATGTCTGTAATCAAATACTAGACGATATGTATTGTCTGGTTTGGAGACAGGAAACAAACGATTGTTCATTGATGAGATGCATGTTTCAATCACCCCCTGGTATTCAAGTTGATCTAAGATCTCCCTGACCTGTTTTTTAACTTCTTGCTTAACTGGGTACTGCCTCTGTGAAGTCGGATGATGTTTTAATTGGATTTTATGGTGAGGCGAATCCTCATCCCATCCTACATGATTTTAATATAATGCAGGAGCTTTGGCGACTACCCATTTCCTGGTGTAGATATATTTTAAATGATTTGGAATGTGGTTGGAGAAGGCTGGCATAATGATGTCCTTGCCAAGTGGGCACTCCCTGACAAATTCTGGTGGCCAGACTTGTTCAGCTAGAATAATGTCATATCCCTTAGAAAGCAGCTCCCAAAAGAGTGCTCTCACATTTCTTGGTATGTCTCCCTCCATCTGGAGTGTTATTTCATGTAACTTATGTGGAGAACTAACCCAGGTATCTGCAGTTTAAACTTGGGTGAATTCATTCAAGTCCACTGTCTCCAGATGATCCTTCAGGTTCTGACGAGCTATTGTGATCTCTGCTGTGCTGTCCAACATTGACTGAGCCCATTCTCCGTTCTTGAGTTGTGTCCTCAAGATCCTCGGCATGTCTGATTTTTAGACCTGCTACCTTCTTTTTGGTGAATTGAGATTTCTAGTTTTTCTGAACGTGTTGATCGTCTTTGGACTTTGCGCGTTCTTCCTTGTTTTCTGACCATCCTATTCTTTCGGATTTCTGTGAAGAAATCTGAAAGGTACGAGAGGAACGTGTATCAGTATCTTGATATCTATCAGGTTTTCTCAAATTATCGCTTTTCCTGAGGTTGTACCTCCTTTCCGAGGGCTCCTTTTGAGGAAAACTACCTCTGGAATGAGAACGCTTTTAAGTTTGTTTGCTATTCTTCCACTTTTTTTTAGAAGGAGTAGGAATGTTTTTTGTAAAGTCCTTTTCAGGATTTTCAGACAGTTGTGTTTCACTGGTTTCCCACCCAGACTGTCTCTTCATAGGATTTTTCAATTATTCTGGCTAGTTCTTGTGGCTGCTCAGTTATATAAATTTCCTTTAACTTCTGGTGCATCACCACTGATGCTACTTCACCTTTAATATTAGCTAATATTATTGCTGAGACCTGTTTGAAATCTTTCAGAAGTGTCATACCCAGAATTAAAGCAGGCTCTGCGCCGTATTCATTTTGAATCTGTTTCAGGACGTCTGATATTACCACCATGGAAGGAACACCATGTGTTTTAGTGTACATTGCAGCAAAGACTGTACCCCAAGTGGTGCAGTCCTCCAGATGTGGTGTGATGATCCCCATTGGTAAACAGATTGTTATAAGCCTGTGTTTCTCATGAGGGCTAGTATTTGAAATACCGCTTTGATTTGAGTAATTTTTTGAGCTATCCAGAATAGATTTTGTTCCCGTTTTGCAAATAATTTACCAATGACTGAGTGTAAAGTGCAGGTTGGACTGTGAGAGTCCGCATGACATATTAAACCAATTGTCTATAAATGTTGATTAACTCTTTGAGTTGAGCTAGTAAGTTCACATCTGACATTTCATCAATTTCTGTGAGTGGAATTCAATATCCTCAAAAGGAATATATTCCTCTGGTGGATCATCTTCTTTGTAGAAATAAAACACATATGTTATGGGATTTGCTTCTGCAAAGACTATCCATGAATAGAATACCTCTGTCTGGTGATATTCATTTGCCTCAATCACAAAAACTGCCTTACCACCTCTTGATGTTAGGCCATGTTTTATACATTTTATAGTGATGGCTTTCCTTAAGTTTTGAGGAATGGATATAGCATCCTAGTCGGTTTCTCTAAAACCTGTTATGTTAAAAGCTGCTGGATCTGCCACAGCTCCACTGTTCTCAGTGTTATTGCCGTTATTCGACATTGTTTAGTGAAAATTGCAGAGCAAGCTTCAAGGAAACAAAGATAAGGTGCACAATTTTTTGGGACACTGTATCCTTCAATGTTGAACAAACCAAAAACTAATACATAGGATTTTTCGTCCTACTCAGCTATGGTGGATATTATCCCTTTACACACTCCAGACATCTATTGGAGTATTACGGAAAAGGGGGTCTCTGAGAAAAGTACGACTGAGTTATTATAGTATCAATCTATCATTAAATTAGTGCCTTACCAAACGTTGGGCGCCATGTAGTGTAGTTCTTATATTCCCAATAGGCTCTGCGCATTGGAATAATATACACTATAGATTTGACATAGGACTGAGGTCAGTATGTCTCTATCAAGTGTACTAAATTTAATTGTGAGTGTCAGCTAGCTCAGAGGTCACTAGAAACTTTCCTTGAATACACAAGAAGGGATTAGTTTCTGGCAACCGCATAAACATGACAACTTTGTTTCTCCAAGAATAAGAACGTATCTTCAGAGTCGTGGAAACAATAGATAACTACTTTACTCAGTCAATCGTGCATGCTTCGTTTCTACAGAGTTGCAGAGAAAATAGAGAGACGGGCGTTTCAATAAAAAGGGGTTTGTTGAACAGTCTTCTATCTCATGCAAGAGAAGTGAACTGCTACAATAGATAGACAGAATGCAAAGCATAATGCATACAGTGTAAACAGTAATATGAAATAATACTGTAATAGCATTGTCTGGTGCTATGACACATAAAAATACATACATAAATTACACAGGCTAAAATACTCAACCGGTGCTTCTAAAATACGCCTACCCCAGTGTACCTAACCTAGGTCTAGTACGGGGGAAGAAGTAAGTGTTTGTCTTTAGCATAGGTTTAGTTTTGCCAAGAGTTGCCAAAGGTTTTTCTAGGTTCTAATCAGCTCCATACCTTAAATTGAGAGAGGTTGGTATCTCTTTCACAGACTCCATTTCCCAACACCCTGCAAGGGGAGTTAGAAACACTGCAGTTGGATTCTCGGCAGGAGGATGCCAGCATCTGATCAGTGCATCAGCTGGAGAGTTGGCTTCCTTCGGCACTTGCTATAGCAAGCTGCTTTGTGCAAGTAGGTAGTCGAACTGCACCGAACCACACCGTGCTTTGCCATAGCAAGTGAAGGTATATTTATACCTTGAAGGTGTTTAGGAATGCCAACATTGACTTAAAATTGGGTATATGAACGTCATGAATGAATCCCTAAGGAATAGATATTCATGCATAATAAATGAGTTCTTGGAGAAATCACTATCCAAGCACGGGAAGTCGCTAACAGCTTAAGAGTCTGGTTTTCTCAGAAATCGTTGTGAAGTAGATGAACGGATGGAAGTAGCCATGCCTGTATTTGGGTAGCTTCAACTATGCCTAAATAAGGACTGGATTTCTATGCCTATATAAGGGCAATACGAACTGAACCATATAAGGGCATGAATTAGGAATTTAATTCGGAATCTAAAATTGAACACAACACTTGGAGACACGCCGGTGGCAGAAGGTGAGCAGTAAGGCCTGGGTGCGCAGGGGCGGGCAATCACCCCTGGGCAGCAGGAGGGGCTGGTGTGCAGCAGCTTGTGTGTGCAGGGGTGGGCAAGCGATGATGGTGTGTGCAACTGTATGGACAATGCCATTAATGGCTGCGGACTCTGTTTCAGATAAGGGACCTGGTGGACTGGAGTGTATACCAGCATGTCTTTGGAAACACACCGGTGGAAGCAGGTAAGCAGTGAGGCCTGGGTCTGCAGTGTTGGAATCCTCTCTCCCTCTCCCTTTCAATGTCTCTCTCTCTTCCTCTCTTTCTCTCTCTCTCTCTCTTCTCTTTCTCTCGCTCTTTCCCTTCTCTCTTTTTCTCTCTCTCTCCCTCTCTTCCTTTCACTCTCTTTCTCTCCCTCTCTTCCTTTCACTCGCTCTTTCTCTCTTATCTCTTTCTCTCTCACTCTCTTTCTCTCTTTCTCTCGCCATCTAACTCTCTCTATCTTTCGCTCTCTCTCTCTGTCCTTTGATGAGCGCATAACACACCTTCTAGAATCTTGTCTTGCAGGCTGTGACTTACAGATTGTTCTAAGAAGACCCGCCATGACTCTTCTGAATAGTTGTTTTGTGTTTATTGTCAATAAAACACATTGTTTGGAAATTCTAAGATGAATGTATGATTCTCCTTTTTCTGACCACATATGTATGTTAAGTGTTGTGATTGTGCGACATCAGGCGAATTGTTTTGTTCATGATTTTGTAAAGTTGATGTAACATATCTTTGTCCTGGGAGAGGGGGGCAGTGCCTGGGATTGGGCCAGGGGAGGGGTTCTGGGGTTGGTGGCTATGGGTGTTGTTGCCCTCTTGGGGCTCTGGGCTGCATGGTCAGTTGCTCCACGGCATCTGTTGTTCTTCAGGTGTGGCTCTGGCCTGGGCTCCCTTTTCTGGTGCAAGTTGTCGTACGACTTTACACCAGGTCAGAGCAGGAGTTAAATTGCTGCTGCTAAGGCACCTTATTGCCTGTTTTGTGATCTTATCGCCAATCTGGCTGGTCATTGAGAATGTTGCAGAGCGGTGTTGTTGTGACTTTTTGCACGGGAACGCCTACTATGCATCTCATTAGCGATAGTTGCCGGGGTCATCTGTGGCAATGTTTTTGGCAGCTGCTATCGCAGGTAAACTGTCGGCTGTTAGCACCAGCCTGTGAATGGGGCAGTACATTTATAGCCAATTTGCCTGCGATAAGGTGCTGATAACTCTGCGATAAATCCTTGAGAATATGCCCCTAAATATACCAATACCTTACAGATTTTTTTGGTGTTAATAATCTATTCTCTCAAGCAGCACTGTATTCATCCCACCAGCAGGTCCGTGCCACATGCTACCAGGTTGTATTTTCTCTCATGCAGCCCCTCAGCACTGCAGTAGTGAAAGAAGACCACCACACCCCAGCCAGGAGCTCTAGACCCCATGCAGGTCACCAGGGACCGTCGTCAATAGTTGCTGCTTTATCACAGTAAGTGTCACCAGCTCACAAGTCCCCAGTGGGCATTGGGTAGCAGCTGCGTCCTCGCAGCTCTTCACAGCTCTTCACAGCTCTGCTCAAATCCACAGAGCATCCCCGCAGCAGCTCCACTCACCATCTCACAGTCTTAAAGTCCCACTGCAGCCCGCAGCCACCATGTTGCCTCCGGCGCAGCTCCGATCTGTTATCTTGGAGTTTGGGACCTTCCACCACTCTTCACCTCCAACCTATGCCCCAGCTTTGTAGCGTGAGTATACCACGAGTTGAAGATCTAGATGGCACACTGATTTAAGAATTATGGGTGGATAATATATTCATCACCACCCCCTTTTCTGAGTCATTTTTGGCCACTATAGGTGTGGCAGGGTATACTCAGACATGAGTCCCTTTCTAACTGCACCAACAGGATTCAAGCAAGCCGGGCCGACGACGGCTGAAATGCCAGAAACCGGTCCCCGGTAGCTTGTCTCCTTTCTGGTGAAGAATTGGCTTGGTAGTTTAGTCTGCCCTGTTGCACTGCAATGCACTGGGCCAGGGACAGACTGATTTGCATATAGCCAGGTTCTGAGCTGGGATGGTGCAGTGAGATAAATAACGGTGATGGATCAAGCCCTGATCTTTGGACTGGGTAAGAGTGGTCTGCTTAATTCAGAGACTCTGTTCATCACCACCCCCTTTTCTGAATCGAGAGCTGCACTGTGGCACAGCCATCTTGCTGTGCACCCTCTAACGCCCCCCAGAAGCTGGGCAGAGCTTGGACATTGAACAGACTTTCACTATTCCCCAGGATCCAGACCTCAGTGATGACAGCATTCCTGAAGATGTGGACGTCAATGACCTTCCTGTTCCATGTGGTCAACCTGGGCAAACAGCAACAGTGGGGCTCACTGTGTCCACAACAACACATTCTACACCAGCTGCAACAACACAGCCAGCCTCTGCCCCAAACATGTATACCTAGCACAGTCACTAATCTCTTTTTCCCCCCAGTCCTGGATTATGAGGTGGCAAACACCAACCCAGTCACTGAAAAACCAAGAACCAGTGGGAGGTTGTAGTCTGGGCTACGGGCATAGGCCAGTGAGGGTAGGATTTATGGAGGAGTACCTGTGGGCTGCTGAGTTAGCCCACTGGGGCCAATTACACCCAGGGCACCTTCACCTAAGTCTTGGGAATCTATCAGGACTTCCAAGGTGTAATGGGTCAGGTACTTTCAGAAATCCAGGAGATGAAGCAGATGCAGAGGGACACATACCAGGAGGTGGCCGCCTTCAACACCAACATGCACTTCCTGGTTGGGGTGCTGCAGGACATCAACACCACCCTCTGTAGAGATTTTCCTCCTGCACCTACCCCTTCCTATGGTCCAACAACATCCAGGCCATCAGAATCTGTGGCAGCCACAGGAAGGGAGGCCCTGTCAGAGGAAGACACATCTGCAGACACCCTGGTCTAGGCAGCAACGGATCCACCCTTTCCAAAAGGAGGGAACGTCCACCCAAAGATTCAGGAGGTCAGGATGGCAAGACACCCATCACTGTCAGTAAGATGCATCTCACCTAATTTTGTCCAGGGTGTGCAACATATTCACTTTGTAGACTATTTCTGGACACTTTTCCATATCTGATGGGAGTAGTATGTTGGACCTTGGACTTCAGAACATTTGGCCTCTACAACTATGGTTTCATTCGCCATGACTGACTTCTTCACTTTTGCTTTTCCCCGTTTGGTTTTGCACATTGTTTATTGTCTCCTTGGTCACTGCAATAAATGCAGTATTCACAAACCCATTTTCTCCTGTAGTATCTCTCCCATCTAGCTATGTATATATTCTCCCATGTGAACTTTACAATTCAAAAACAAGCTACTTGTGTAAGCATGGATATGTAGCATGTAAACAATGTTTAGCTCATGAACACAACCATGTCACACCAACACATTCATACAAGTGTCTGATCTCATACCATCTTTATTTATTTATTCCAATCATAGCCTGGCATTATGTCAGACACATAGAAAATCATACATGACTCAATCTGTGTCAGTAATCAGATTCAGGAGCAGACCGTAACAACATGGAAGGAGGGGAGACCATCCTCCTCACATCATCACAACAACAGTTGCTATGATATTCAAAATACTGACATCTCACATCATACTTACACTCATGAGAAGAAGTTTTCAATGCTATCTTGACGCCAGTCAGCTCCTTCCTCTTCACCACTGTCATCGTCATTTGAACTGCTAGGTTCCTCACCCGGTGGCTCTTCATGGACTTCATCCTCTGTGATATACAGGATGTTGCATCACAGGGCAATGTTGTGGAGCATGCAGCAGGCTACAGTGATTTGACACGCGTTCCTGGGTGAAAAGAGAAGAGCTCCCCCAGTCTTGTCAAGGCATTTGAATCTGGCCTTCAGGAGCCCAAAAGCCCACCCCTCTGGCCACTGTGTTCTTCCATGGGCCTTATTGAAGAAGACTTCCCATAGCGTAGTTGGATTTCTCAGCGGTTCCAACAACCATGGGTGGTTGGAATACACTGAGTCACCTTGAAGAAAGACATTCAGAAGTGCAACAATGAGGTACACATTTTCCGATTTTACTACCTGACATTACCCATACAAAGTTAGGAGAGACCAAACTTCCCTACAAGCCAGGCCCTCTCCGGTAGTAGTTGTGACATGAGCTGGAGTATAGTGCAGTTCTACCAATCTTGTGCAGATCCTGGGGGCATATCTTTGATATGTACAAGTTTGGCAAGCAGACAACTTGCACAGTGATGGACTATAAGTGCCTCCTGTTATGGTACACTTGCTCCTTGGCTTGTGGTGGTCCTAAGGTTACTTTATAAGCAATGATTTTTCCAATGTTCTCCCCATATTCTTCGCATTGTGACTGACGATATTTATTATATTTTGCTATACTCTTCTCCTTGAATGTTTTCTTCAACCTCGATCTAAGATTAATTACCTCAAGCCCCAACTGTTCCACATCGTCCTCAAGACAGCCTCAGCATGTAGATCTTCTGCAATACGTATTGCTGAAGTTGTTTCTTTAATTGCTTGTCTATCAGATTTATTTTGACGCCAACTATACCATTGAGTATACCCTCTGATAACTGCCTTGCATGTGTCCCAGACCACAATGGGCGAAGCTGACCCTATATTCTCCTTGAAAAAACCTTTGATTTGATCTCTAGTCCTGGCTACATATTCTACATCCAATAAGAGGTACCTAGGGAATGTAAATGATTTAGGAGGCCTATTCTCTTCAAGAATATTAAAAGTAAGAAGGATAGGATTATGATCAGAAGTAACTTTCGAGCCTATGTCTATTTCTGACATCCATAGAATTTGTTCAGATACCCAAGCCATATTGATTCGGGAGTGCAATTTATGTGCGGCAGAATAATATGTATACCCCTGTATATTTGGGTATAATGTTCTCCAAACATCTCTAATGGCCTGTAGCCAACCTAATTCCCATATTGCCATACGTGTCTTTTGCATCCTGTGGAATGCCCCTCGTCTTGTTGTATTGATCCCATAATCCATAATGCAGTTAAAATCACCCATCCCCACCTGTTCCACCTCCCAAGTCAACAGCTCCATATTTTTATCTAGAACTGTAGAATCATCTATAATAGGGCCATACAATACACACGACACGTACTTCTTTTCTTTAATCACGATCTGCGTAATAGCCCAGTAACATATATGAAAAGTAAGCCAAAACTCATGTAATGTAGCATGACTGCTTCATAAAGTCTTACATATAATTCTCATTATCTGGGACATTTGGAAAGACCAGACCTGCTGACAGAGGAAGTTGACCGCGCGGTGAAAGCTTTAATCCACAGCGGACACAGCCATAGGCTAATGTCGGTGATTGTGACGGTCATGGTCCATTGGTTGTGTGCGTCTAAGCTGATGACTGAGTACATGGCGTGCATGTATGCCGTGGTTAGAAACAAAACTCACCTTACCTCCTTACACTGTTGCTATTAATACCACCTCCATTTTAGCTGCTGTTTGCCACCTCTGGGAGCAATCATACCAGGCCAAGCAGATGAGAGTGCCCATCCCTTCTCTCCAGAGGAGCTAGAGACCCTGGTTGTAGTGGTCCTTCCCCTGTATGGCCAGCTCTATGGCTCACAAGAGGAACAGGTAACTATTTCAAATACATAGGACAATCATGTAATGGATTATGGAGCACTGTAGTTTATGGAGTTAATATCAGCTTGGTAATGTGTGATAAGCCCTATATTTTTACTTGTGTTACATGCACATATCTCTGCATGTCTACATTTCATGGTACCTATGATAAGTTACCAAATCAGAACATGTTGTATTTGCAAATACATTTATAGTTTTTTTTTGCTGTGTGTGTATACTGTAAGAAGCACTTGAGGATGATGTTTGCCTTGTGCGCAGTCCCATGGATCACTCAGCCATCATCAGGCTTTGCAAATGTGTCTCTGGGAGCTAGAGTTAACACACAGGCTCATTCAGAGTGGCATACAACCTTGAGGTCAGGTATTTGATAGCCATAAAATTCACTCTTATGTATTGAATTTGTGGAAATGTGATGTTCATGTGGGATCAGTAGTCACAGCCTGCAGAGAGCAAGGCCTGACAATGACTTGTAGCCAGTCATGGTTCAGGCTGGGGCAGAGTTACTGTGGTAAGACAGCTGATGCACAATGATCTTCCTGTAGACCTGCAGAACCATGGATGTCCCCAAAATGCATTTTATTAAGCAATGGTAGCCCTGACTCATTTTACATGTACTTTATTTGGAATGGTGACTGAGGTAACCCCTAACCTACAACCTCTTTCCATTTACCCACATTGTCATGCTTCCTCTGTACAGGCCTATTGCACTACTGACACATTACCAGTATAGATAATTGGTTACTTCTGAAGAGATTGATTTGGAAATGTTATTCACCAGTTTTTTTGTATTCATTCTAATGAAACAAGATGCATAATGGTATGTTGATTGTCATCCCTGTTACAGTGCCACATATGGCAAACGTTGTTTTATGTTATGGCAGTACAGACCACACAAACTCAGTCTGACATAGTATGATATCTGATAAAGAAGTCCACATGTCCACACATCCCCAGAGATGAAGATCTCAGTTGCACACATTCCAGGCCCTACGTTCTGACCTAAGTCTCAGGATGTACTCTATACTAAGGTATCAGGCTCTACGAACTGTATGCATCAAGTCACTGGACCTGGCTGTAAAGCTGTCTTTACAGTCATGCACAAGTAGTACACCATTCAGAGGGTCTCAATGGTGTGTATTGTGTCATAGTACCTCACATCACAGTACATGTAGGATGGCCCTGGCATGCATGATGTTAGTGGGCTGGCTCAGTCAGTGTAGGGCATTACCACTGTTGAGGATAGTCAGGTAAAGTGTGCATTCATGCTTTTGTAGTGGTTAGCAGATGACATTTACACATTTATTCTGTTGACTATAGGCCTGGGCAGTAAAATCTGTTCCGCTTGAGGAATTAGCAGAATTTGTGTAATTTGTGTAATTTCGCGTTCCGCAGAGAACGCAAAATTCCCCAAAATTCTACGTTTGGCGGCTTCGCTGAATTTTTCACTTGCTCACGTTCTCAAAATGTGTGTTCACAAGATATTTCTCCCCGAGCACGCAAACAGCAATTGTGAACAGGTAAAGAGCATTGAGAACAAGCAATCCTGCTTTTTCGCTGAATTTCTGCATGTTCGCGGAGATTGTTCACCGTTTCAAAGTACTTTGCGTAGCGTGACTACGCCACTTCCACCCATCCCTAGTTGACTATTGATAAATGCTTGTGCGAAGTGTCAACAAAATGTGTATTAAACAAACAGATATCGTAAAACTTTTAACAGAAATCTGTTTCTTCATCTATTGCATACATACAGGTCAACATCCTTCAGAAGAAAGACCTTTGGTGAGCCATCACCCGGAAGGTGTGGACCCTGGGGGTCTTCAACTGGTGTAGCGTCCATTGGCGGAAGAGGTGGGAGATCTTGAGTCTCTGGACCAGGAAGATCGGGGAGGTTCAGCCGGGAAAGTCCTCTCAAAATGGATGGGGCACCCACCTGACCCCCCCCCCCATGGCCCGCTTACTGGTGTTGGTCTACCCGGAGCTTGGTGGGCAGTTGAGGGTGCAACAGCATCGACAAGAGGGTGTGTCCTGGCTTGAGTTATACATTTTAAATTGCCAACTTTGTGTGTTATAGGCAGGCATTTACCCATCAATTTTGTGGTTGAACTATGTATGACACACAAGATGAGTCATAGGTCTGGTAGTAGGTGCATGAGCTGTGATGTGTCTATTGTTTTTATGACCAGGAACACAGCAGAGTCCAGTTCACTACCCATTTTAATTTGTCAGCAGACACCTGGATGAGTGAAGTGATCAATCATCTCATGTTCTTAGTTGTTCTAGGTGACAATTGTACCACACAGGGAACTTGTCTTCCTTGTGTAAGGAGTGATGTTCCCTCACTACTGACTCTCATGTGATGGTGGCCCTATTGCATGTGACATGGCACACAGTGCATAGTTTATGCAGTGACTACAACACTTCCCATTAGTAAGTTGTGTTTCAACAGTGACATGAGTGGGCAAACATCCCTGGTGCCATCAGCATTAGTGCCTATATGTTGTCCAATGTACGTTTGCCTATTAGTAGTTCATCTACAACAGTGTTTCAAAATGTCATTCATAGACTGGTGACATGCATCAGGGAATGAGATGTAGAACTGTAGAGATCATATAAGAGTGTCTCTACTCATCCTTTCAAGGCAATCTTAGTGTGCAATACCAAAGAGTGCTGTGATGTACCATCCCACCACCTCTTCATGTCATAGATATTTGTGGACACCCAACAACCTTCAAATGCATATTGGCTTGTAAAAATACAATCTAATAATGGTGTTGTCACCTCTATCAAGCAGAATTATGGGTGTTCATTTGGCTGTATGAAGCCTTGTGCTGTGTGAATTTGGAATATCTATGTTCCAAAACTTTTAACTTCATTGTTTAAAGACAACTGTAAAAGGTCCATGTGGTACATAGCTAAACTACTTCAGTAAATCTTTCATTAGACTTTTCAGGTAGTGGACATATGATGAAGTTTGAAGTCAAAAGTCTCATCAGTGTGCACTGCGCATTTGCATGCAACATGATTTCTGCCACAACACATATCGATGGGAGATTGGTCTTTAAGTTGACCTCCATGGTTTCATAATGTGTCATGAGGCAAAGGGAGACCCGTTGAAATCTGGCCCTTGTGTGAGCAGTGTGTAAATGTAAGCATTGTATTCACCGTATTTGGTGACACCATTTTACTATGAATATTCTACATGTGCCCAAGTATGCAAGGTGAACAACTATCCTAGAATGGAAATAATAATGGGGTGTAGACAAGCCCATCAATGCATTTGGGCCTTCTTGAGTTTTGACATGAGTAGAATCAACTGTTTTCTGGTTATGTAGCATGAATGCATGTGCTCCTGCTACATTTTAAGCTTATAGAGTGAACAATGAAGCTAGTGTGATATGTGGACTAAATACATGTTTTCTGTTGATTTGCAATGGCCAGGTGTGGAAATGCAATTGCAATGATCCCTTGTTCCATGTCATTTCAGATTCATCCAGAGCGCGCGAAGGAGAAAGAGGAGAAGTGTGGCTCACTGGTTAGAGCAGGCAGACCCTGAAGCAGAGGTCAGACCCGGGACCAGGGTTCAATTCCCGACGCGGCAGGGTCTTGAGCTCAAATGTCCATGGACTCGATAATTCTCGCTTCGGTGCCTAACCTAATCATGGGTTCACACTCTGCAACTCTGGGCATTAAGCTTGCTTAATCTCCACAACGGCCCCCCGCGGCGGGATGCCTGGCTTTCACCCTGGGGATGCCCTGTAGGGGCTATCTCACAGGGAAAAGCCAGGACGGGTTCCCAAGGCAAGCGCGGAGATACCCCTTCGGGGGTCGATTCAGGCGCTATATAAGAAACATAATAACATAATAAAAGAGCCAATGTCATTGGTGACACAGCTGGTCACAGTGGTTCTCAATGTGACACCTCAGACACATAGGGACCCAGTGACCAGGATGGTGTGAGGAGTGCCACAAAGGGCAGCAGCTCATCGTCATCAAAGTCACCTTCTGGTGAACACTCCCGAGTGGTGACGGACCACACAGGATTGTACCACCTTCATCCTTGTACACCACCCCCAGTTCCATCGCTACCTTCCCTGTTGTCCCCCAACCAGTTACCTGGCCCGATCCCCTAGGATCGGAGCCATCTCCTTTGCCCCAGGCTCCACAGCCCTTGTCCATGTTAGCCCTACTGCCCTGAGTGAGGAGGCTACTGACCTCCTGATGACCATTTCTGTGGGTTGGACTGCACTCCTGAGTGCTATCCAGGGGCAAGCCAACCAGCTCACACAGATAGTGCCTAACTGGAAGGGATTCACATTGCAATGTCTGGCCTACAGAGGTCTGTTCAAGCTTTGACCTCCTCCCTTACAGTAGCCCTCCACCCATCCCAGTCTTACACCTCCTGCCCCTTAACCATCCAAATTCCCTATTCCAATGCCTGTTCCAAGCACACGTGCACATACGCATGAACACACTTCATCAGACACAAGAGCCACACACAAATAAAAAACACAGAGAAAACACAGGCATGCAACCACTCACCAGACACACACACCTCACCACCCCATCACACTCATACCTCCACACACCACAACAACACTCACAGTCCCCTCAACCACACCTGTACCCCCAGACACCACATCAACACATCAACAAAGACCCCTCCACAATCAATCAATCAATCAATTTGTAGAGCGCGCTATCTACCCGTGAGGGTCTCAAGGCGCTGAGGGGGGAAGCTTCGCTACTGTTCGAAGAGCCAGGTCTTGAGGAGTCTTCTGAAGGCGATTAAGTCTTAGGTCTGCTGTAAGTGGGTAGGAAGGGTGTTCCAGGCCTTGGCGGCGAGGTAGGAGAAGGATCTGCCGCCTGAGGTTGTTCGTTGGATGCGGGGTACGGCAGCAAGGGCGAGGCTGGCGGAGCAGAGCTGGTGAGTCGGGGTGTGGAAGCTGAATCTGCTGTTCAGGTAGGCTGGTCCGGCGTTGTGGATTGCTTTGTGTGCGTGGGTGAGGAGTTTGAAGGTGATCCTCTTGTCGACAAGGAGCATAGGTTTCTCAGGTGGGGGGTGATGTGGCAGCGGCGGGGGACGTTGATGATCAGTCGGGCGGAGGCATTTTGGATGCGCTGTAGTCATCGTAGGTGTTTGGCTGGGATTCCGGCATAGAGTGCGTTGCCATAGTCCAGCCTTCTGCTGACGAGGGCCTGTGTCACCGTTCTTCTTGTTTCGGTCGGGATCCACTTGTAGATCCTGCGGAGCATGCGGATGGTGTTGTAGCAGGAGGAGGAGACGGTGTTGACCTGTTTGGGCATAGAGAGGGAGGAGTCGAGGATGAATCCAAGATTGCATGCGTGGTCGGTGGGTGTCGGTGCGGTCCCCAGAGTGGTTGGCCAGCAGGAATCGTCCCAGGCTGAGGGGTTGGGTCCGAGGATGAGGACCTCTGTCTTGTCCGAGTTCAGTTTCAGACGGCTGCTCCTCATCCAGTCGGCGATGGCCTTCATTCTGTCGTGGATGTTGGTTTTGGCGGCACATGGGTCCTTGGTGAGGGAGAGGATGAGCTGAGTGTCGTCGGCGTATTAGATGATGTTGAGGTTGTGGTGGAGGGCCACTTGTGCGAGGGGGGCCATGTACCCCTATCCCAGATACCACACCAATACACACAAACCCCTCCTTAACACCCATCACTCACACAGACAGTACAACAAAAGCCTCAGATTCCTCCACAACACCCAGCATGTCCGCAGTACACACAACCTAAAACAGCAAACACTCACAGTCACCCACTCAACACACACCGACACAACACACGGTTCATAGAGCATACACACCTCTCACTTCCACTTCCCAAACCAAACTCCATATCGAACATTCTACTGTTTTTCCGCATGATGATGTGTTGTTTGCCATTGCCCATAGCCCTGTGAGAAACCGTCCACTTCCCAAAGTCCCAAAAACCTCTCCCAAGGCCCAACCCATCCCTTCCACATCCCACACCAGCCCTAAGAAACCGAATCTTGACCCCACTAAAACCAGTCCAAAAACAAAAAAGACAATTAAAATCCTCTCAAAGACCATCCTATCCATGTTACATCTCACTCCATCCCTGAGAAGCCAGATCCCCATCCCACTAAAACCAGCCAAAAAGCAAAGAAGACCAAAACAAAACCCCTCCCACATCCAAACCTACCCCTCCCTAAACCGCAGCCCCACCTTTCCAAAGCACCATATTTCAGGTGCTTGCTATGCCCAATGGATGCCCCTTTGGGAGGAGGTTACCAGTCAGGGTCAGTAATGGCAAGTTTGGTAGCACAACATTGTGCTGTGGCATATGTTTATACAATGGACTGGCCATTGGCCTTTGTTTTACATCATGTTTTGAGATGCTGTCATTAAACCTTTTTATAGTTTGGAAGACGTTCTTGCCTCTACTTTTCTAACCATATGATGTTATTGTATAGTTAGTGATGTGTCACTACTGCTGTGTTTGTATCATTCCTGACTGCTGATCCAGTTGAAATGGTTAATATAACCTGACCTCAGACCCAGTAGTGGAGTTACACAGGACACTGAGAAATGTTGGATGGTTGTCTATGTGGGATGAAATCCAATTGTGGCAGACACTGCATTGGTTGTTACATTATAAGGTAAGTATTTCAGCCTGGCTTGGCCACTGTCATAATCCTTTAGGTTGCACTTCTCACTATGATGTAGATTGGATATGTGTTTGATGTGTTTAAGTGAGATGTTTGTTTACCCACATGGTGGGTGTTAAAATGTCATTCATTTGTGGACTTTTGTACGGACGTGTTCATTTTCCTGTGTGTACGTTCAACTTACTTTATCTATATGCGTGACAAATGCTGTTAGTGCTGTGTTATCTTTCTTGACTTGTGCTTACACATTACCTACACATGCATGGCACTTGACTATGCTATTGGCTGTCCCTGATATACTTCAATTCACAGGTCATGTGTATATTGAGGTTTTCATGCATGTGCAAAATGTTCTGGGCCCCAGCCTTTACGGGCTCCCTCTCTCAGAGGCATACCTATTCCGCAGAGAGATTTACATTGTGCCCTTAAAATGCTTCTCACTCTGATTCATTTTAAACCCATTTACTGACATTGCCTTTTCATGTGGGTTAGAGTCCAATATAGAGTTGCAGCAGAGAAGGTATGTTTCAGTTTCATGACACATCCAAACAGCTGTATCTTTGATATCAAAACAAGAGCTGGGATTTGTGCAATGTAAGGGTGTCACAGAGATAAATAGTTGTGATATTGATGAGGAGGTGCTGCTGTGTGACACAATTTAAGGCACACATCGCTATCACTGAATATGAGTTGTGAACACAGGTCCATTTGTAGACAGTGTTCCTGTGCAGTGTCAGTGACTTGGCCAAGGAGGGAATCATACAGATGTATTTGGGTTATACATTTAAAACAACGTCAAACAGGTTCCCCCATAACATGTTTGACCCTAACCCCCTTGCAAGGTCCATGATGGGTCCTCGGATGGGTGAGTTGAGGTGAGTTTTTGCCTTATATCCCTCGTTCATGCCAACTGTAAGGTAACTCTTAATTAGGCCGGCAGTTACTTTGGCAGTCCAAAACTCAGACAGATTCCTTGGTTTATTCAGATGGTGCTGCAATCTGAATTGCCAGACGGTGGCGGTGGAACCACGGCAGTCTTTTGTTTATGTAATCGCGTGTCTCGTAATACGGGGGTCAGACTGCCAATGGTGCGGCAGTTGATCTGACACCGATGACGTGACAGTCTTGGGACAACCAAACTCGTAATCAGGCTCTAAGTATTGGGGTAGAAATATTGAACAGGCGAGGGTGCAAAATCTATCCACTGGTGAAAGGACTTCAGTGACCACGAAATTAGACTTTTCTCACTCAGCTTTTCTCACCAAAACCAGTGGCTTGAGATGACCTTGTCCAATGGCTATCTAAATTTGAGTGGACTTTGAAGACTAAATCGGGCCCTGAGGCATAAACATTGACCAGGAGAACCTGCTTGGTGTATCCAATCTCCACTCCTTAAACCTGAAATTGCACAACAGTTCTGGTCAACCATGAACAGTGATTTCTGCCTGGTGCTTTCATTTGTCTTGGTTATTTTTACCTTAAAAAGTTTTATAAAGTTATATCGCCAGTCCCCTTTATTGGATTTTAGTCAGTTTGGTGTAATTTTACTCTTTAGTCAGTTTGGTGTAATTTTACTCTTTACATTTAAGCCTGTCTGCTGTGTGCCGTAGCTGCCGGAGGTTGAGTCCAGGTTTAAAGTATTGAAACTGTGTGTGTAAACTGACAGGATGCAGGGGATTATCACTTAGATAGGACTCACATACTACTAATTACCCATTTTTAAGAGTCCACATTGCAAGAGACCTCAAAGTTGCTCTGTATGTCACCATGTGTGCATGAGAGGTGGTTGTGGTATGTGGCAGAGCTGTCATTGAGGCAGAATTCTACCGTAAGTACTTTTCCTTTGGATCAGTTTTACTTGAAACATGAAGCATGTTAATCAGCCAAAGGGCATGGAAAATGGAAAATACCAGCTGTTCTACAGACCTATACTCAACATCATATAATTTCAGTTCACTAAATATTACAATGTTCTCTGGACTCCTTTATGTTCCAGATTTTTTTTTTGTTTAAGAAATTTTTATTGATATATTTTAAAGAGAAAATTATACATATGTCATAAATAATGGTACGAATCACAAAATAACATAGAGTCCAAACATATGTATAAGAAAGAGGGAAGTATAGAAAAGGAGATAGAAGAGAGAGAAAAGACAGAAGGGGAAAAGAAAAGAGAAAAGGACAGAGGAAAGGAGAAAAGAAGGAAGAAAAGGAAAGATGAAAAGCCATAGGGATAAAACATATGTGGGATTAAAGGTGGATCAATCAGATAGGAGAATTGGAAGAAAGATACGAAGTAAAGGGAAGCCAAAGAAGATCAGATTTAATTTTTAGGGGAATAGAAGAAGAGGAAGCAATAGCGATCCTATGTTCATCACAAATGAAATTCCACCTTGTATGAACAGAAAGTTTGGAGTTATCCTTCCAACACGATAAAATAACTTTAAATGCAAGAGAAATAAACAGGTCCAACAGTTTAGCAGAAGAAGATACAATATCAACATCATCTGATAAGGAACCTAGAAAAACATTCAATAGCGATAAAGGGGGGAGGAGCTTTGCGGGCGAGCAAGATGGCCGCGTAAGCTCGGAGCTCCGCGGACCCTCCGACCCTCCGCAAATATCCTGAAGGCTATCCTGTTCCACGGTTGTGGATCTCGATTGGTGAATGGTCGCAGACGCGGGAACTGCTTTCCGCCTCTAAATCCGGTGTTCCTAGACGAAGCTACGTCGTGTTGAACTCTGTGCCAGGGATGCGCCATTGTCCTGTGGGTGGCTGCTGATCGTGACGACGTGCTGCATGATTGAAATACGAAGTGAGAACCTCCGATTCCTACTGGCGGAGTGTGCGTAGCTGCGGAGTCGCCTGCTGCTAGCCTGGCTTGTGTGCTGGCTTCGCCTTGGCCCCACTCAAGTGCCCTCTTTGTCTTCGCTGGGTAGCCCTTTGTTCTCTTCGAACCCATCATGGCCGGCAGAGGGGACCCCGACAAGACGGCGAACAAGGGCGTTAGGAGGACAATTCAAAAACAGTCGAATAAGATCGACCGCTATGCCCAGCAAAGGACCTCGCCTTCTGTGGTGGCTCCATCTAAAGACTCTCTACGTACGGGCTCGCCTCAAGGCTCGGAACCTACTTTGAGTGACATCATGGGGGCCATCACAGGCATCAGGACAGAGATGCAGAAACAGCACGAGGTCCTAACACACAAGGTGGACACCCTGGCCATTGATCTCAACTTGATCAGGGCCGATTTGGGCAAAACCAATGATCGGGTGAAATCCCTTGATATTAAGACCTCCAGCCTAACTACCGATGTCTCGGACCTGCAAGCGGAGGTCCGGACCCTACGATCGGTTAACGACCAATTCTCCAGACGGCTGGAGGACTTCGAAGGGCGTGCTAGACGACAGAACGTCCGCATCATCGGAGTACCGGAGGGAGCGGAAGAGGCGGCTGTCGACCTCTTTGTGGAGGTCTTGGTGCAGACACACCTCGCACCAGCCGGACTCATTAACTTTTTCTCAGTGGAACGGGCTCATCGGATACCTGGCGGCCTTCCGAAGTCGGGTGCCGCACCGAGACCCATCATTGCCCGGCTCTTCAATTTTAGAGACAGGGATGTGATCCTTCAAGCTTCCAGGAGGCACGGACCTCTTAAATTCCAGAACGCTGAAGTGCATTTCTACCCGGACTTCACCAGGGCCGTTCAGAGACAGTGTCAGAGCTTTGCGGGGGTGAAACGGCGCCTTAGAGACATGGGGTTCAAGTACTCTATGCTGTTCCCTGCTAAACCGCGGATCGAGCATGAAGGCCGAACCATGTTCTTCGACATGCCTGAGTCTGCGAGCGACTGGCTGAACACTTTGCCGCAACGTCGAGAAGAGCGTGATGAACACTCCGAAGGTGCATCTGGGGGCCTTGATCTGCAGGACTAGGATTTGTTGCACTAGCTTTGGCGGTTGGTGTTCCCGATGTCTGTGACTACTAATGCCAAAGCTTTTCTATTTTTTTTGTTTCTCCTATTTTTCCATGGAGGGTGGCGGGGGGGGATTGCGGGGATTCCTCACTCCTCCGGGGTCTTTTTTGTAGTTTAGTTTATGGGGCGACAGGCACACTGCTGGTTGGGGGGGGCTTTTTAGTCTGCTGCAGGGGTGCAGGGTGGGGGGTGGTGGTGGGGACGTTCATGTGTGTTTTCTTTACTCTTTCTTTCTATCTCTTAGGCAATGGGTCGTTTGTATTGTTATGTTTCACTTGTTGTTGAGGCTTTTCGGGGTCGGGTGGGACCTGGGACACGATGATGGGGGGTAGGAAATTGCAAGTTCTCAGTTGGAACATCAATGGCTTGGGTGACCGTATTAAGAGAGGGGTTGTGCTGCAGTTTCTTAAGCGACATATGCCGGATATTGTTTTCTTGCAGGAAACGCATTTGATTGGAAATACATGTAGGGCGCTCAACCGCAAAGGGTTCAAAATGGTGGCCCATTCGGGGTTCTCCTCGGGATCTCGGGGGGCGGGTGTTCTGGTGCGTACGTCCCTTCCGTTTGAGATTGACTCTACTGTGATTGATGAGAGGGGGCG
Source organism: Lissotriton vulgaris (assembly GCF_964263255.1). Lineage (NCBI taxonomy): Eukaryota > Metazoa > Chordata > Amphibia > Caudata > Salamandridae > Lissotriton > Lissotriton vulgaris. The sequence continues at coordinate 1,144,746 of NW_028240796.1, read as the reverse complement.
GTATGCTGCTGTTGCGGGACGATGGGAAGGGCGTGCCCTGACCTTACTTTCAGTTTACGTTCCCCCGGGTCTACAAACTAGCACCTTCCAGGACCTTGGTGGTGCCATTTTGAATCTGCCCGCTGGGCTGTTGATTGTGGGGGGTGATTTTAACTCGGTTTGCTCCAGATCCTTGGACCGACATCCGCCTAGAGACCTCCGTAACACCCAACTGTGGCTGCCCACCTTCCTTGAGACGCTGGGGTTGGTTGATAGTTGGCGACTCCTGCATCCCACCCAAAGCCACTATTCATTCCATTCCGGCGCCCACAGCAGTCTTTCTAGAATCGACTACGTTCTTACACTAGCGGCACAAGCGCTTGCGGTCTCCGAGGCTCGTTTTTTGGCACGGGGTATTTCTGATCATTCCCCGCTGTGGGTCTCCTTCGACTTTAATATTGTCCTGTCGGAACGACCAGTGGTGGTTAATCCGTGGTACTTCCGTAACCCCAAAACTCGTAGTCTCCTGGCGAAGGCCATCGATCTCTATTTCACCGAAAATGAGGGGTCTGTTATGTCAGCCGCCACTCTATGGGAGGCGTTTAAGACAGTTTTGAGGGGGGAGGCCTTCGCTCTTATAGCAGAGGCCCGTAGGGTCAGAGATGCTGATATGATGCGCATCGAGGCGGATATCATGGAGATGGACTCCCGGTTAGAGGCGGGTCCCGAGCCAGCCCTATCACATAATCTCTCCCTTAAACAATCGGAGTACCGTGATCTCGCTACCAACGCCGCCCTCGTCATGGCCAATGAACAGCAGGGTCGGATTTACGACGTCGGCGACAAGGCCGGGAAGGTGTTGGCCTGGCTGGACAGGAGGGAGAGGGCTAGCCGTGTCGTCCCTGAGATATTGGGGGAGGACGGAGTGGTGGTCACTGACCCGAGTGCCATTGCTGAGTCCTTTGCGGATAACTTTCGAGGTGTTTACGCCTCTGTCTCGGACCGGTCTGAGACCGATTCGGCCGCATTCCTTTCAGATATCGATCTCCCGTGCCTGTCGGACGAAGATCGGGATGACCTGGACATGTACGTTTCCGTTGATGAGGTCGCACTTGCGGTCCGCTCGTTGAGGTCGGGCAAGGCGCCTGGTCCCAACGGTATCCCAGTTGAATTGTACAAGATTAGACCGGATGTGGTGTCCCCACACCTACGCAATATGTTCCTGGAGGCACGGGAGAATGGCCTACTTCCCCTTGACCAGAGGTTGGCCACCATTGTGGTCATCCATAAGGAAGGGAAGCCGAGGGATTTGTGCCGGTCGTACCGTCCCATCTCTCTCTTGAACGCAGAGCCTAAGATTCTTGCCAAGATGCTCGCCAATCGTCTGAATGGTGTTATCGGCGACTTAGTGCACCCGGACCAGTCGGGATTTATTCCACACCGCAACACTGCTCTTAACTTGCGTAGACTTCACGGTGCCCTGGCTAGGGCCCGTACACTTAGGGAGCTGGCTGTCCTGGCGTTCTTGGACGCCACGATGGCCTTTGACTCCCTCGAGTGGAGTGACTTGTGGGCAGTGTTGGCGAAGCTCGGTTTTGGCCCGGAGTTTGTGGGATGGGTTAAACTCCTATATGCTGAACCGCTGGCTAACGTTGCCGTTAATGGCCGTGTATCAGCGACTTTCGCTCTTCATAGGGGCACCAGACAGGGTTGTCCTTTGTCGCCGCTCCTGTTCGCACTCGCGCTCGAGCCACTCGCGGCCTTGTTGCAGACTAACCCTGGGCGAAGAACTACGCTCCGTTCGCGGAGTTTGCGGAGTTTCGGCAACTCCGCGCTCCGCGGAGAACGCGAAGTTGTTGAATACTCCGCAAACTGCTGCGTAGCGTAGTTCTCGCGCGCTCAATAGCATTTTCGCGTGCGCGAGGATGCTTGTCGGTAAGATCGAGTTGCCGAACACGGAGAAACTGCAATCTGGCACAGAATAACTCGCGAACACGTTAGTAGTGACCGGAAATAAGGGGACGCGAGCTGGCGGGACAAACCTCATGGGTAACTTCGCGCGCTACACATCCCGAGCATGTAGGCAATCAATCAATCAGGATATTTGTATAGCGCGCTACTCACCCAGAGGGTCTCAAGGCACTTGGGGGAGGGGGGTCTGCTACTGCTCGAACAGCCATGTCTTGAGTTGCTTCCTGAAGCAGAGGTGGTCTTGGGTCAGGCGGAGGTGGATGGGGAGGGAGTTCCAAGTCTTGGCTGCCAGGTAGGAGAAGGATCTTCCTCCCATGGTGGATCTTCGTATGCGTGGCACGGCGGCGAGGGCGTGGCTGGTCGATCGTAGCTGGCGGGTGGGAGTGTAGAAGGTCAGGCGGTTGTTGAGGTACCTGGGGCCCAGGTCGTGGAGGGCCTTGTGTGCGTGGGTGAGGAGTTGGAACGTGATTCTCTTGCTGACGGGGAGCCAGTGAAGGTCTCTCAGGTGTCCGGAGATGTGGCTGTGTCGGGGGATGTCCAAGATGAGTCGTGCGGAGGCGTTCTGGATGTGTTAGAGTCTTTTCTGGAGTTTGGCTGTGGTTCCGGTATAGAGGGTGTTTCCGTAGTCCAGTCGGCTGGTGAAGAGTGCCTGTGTGACCGTCTTCCTGGTTTCGGTGGCGAGCCATGGGAAGATCTTTTGGAGAATGCGTAGGATGTTAAAGCATGATGATGAGACGGCGTTGACTTGTCTGGTCATCGAGAGGGAGGAGTCCAGGATGAAGCCCAGGTTGCGTGCGTGGTCCGTTGGGTTGGGTGCGCTGCCCAGGGCAGGGGGCCACCAGGAGTCGTCCCAGGCGGAGGGTGATGATCCAAGGATGAGGACTTCCGTCTTGTCTGAGTTCAGTTTCAGGCGGCTGTTCCTCATCTACTCAACTACGTCTTTCATCCCTTCGTGTAGGTTGGTTCTGGCGGTTCCTGGGTCGTTGGTGAGGGAGAGGATCAGCTGGGTGTCGTCGGCGTAGGAGATGATGTTGAGGTTGTGTTGGCGTACGATGGCTGCGAGGGGGCTCATGTAGACGTTGAAGAGGGTGGGGCTGAGTGATGATCCTTGTGGTACGCCGCATATGACTTTGGTGGCCTTGGATCTGTACGGGGGAGGCGGACTCTCTGGGTTCTTCCGGTGAGGAACGAGATGATCCACTCCAGTGCCTTCTCTTGGATTCCGATGTTGCTGAGGCGCTGCACTAGGGTGCGGTGGCAGACCGTATCGAATGCTGCGGAGAGGTCCAGGAGGATGAGGGCCGCTGTTTCCCAGTTGTCGAGCAGGGCTCGGATGTCATCAGTGGCTGCGATGAGGGCGGTCTCGGTGCTGTGGTTGGTGCGGAAGCCGGACTGCGAGTGGTCGAGGCTGGTTGGGCGAGCGCAATTGGTGATCCACTGTGTGAGGTTGTTGGCTGCTTGGTTGGGGTCCGTTGAGCTGGCGGGCGGGTTCTGGCTCAGTGAAGTGGTGAGCTGGTCGGTGGTGATCTTGTTCCAGTTCCTGCGGGGAACCTGTTGCGGGTGGTGGTGAGTCGTGGTCTTTCTGAAGCTGAAGTGGACGCAGCTGTGGTCTGTCCAGTGGAGCCCGGTGGAGTGGCTGAAGGAGATGTACTTGCTGGAGGAGAAGACTGGGTCAAGCGTGTGTCCGGTGTAGTGGGTGGGGGTGTTCACCAGTTGCATGAGTCCGAGGTTGGCGAGGTTGTCCAGCAGGGTGGTGGTGGTGTTATCGTTGTTGTTCTCCAGGTGGAAGTTGAGGTCCCCTAGGAGGATGTAGTCAGCGGAGGCGAGGGCGTGCGGGCTGATGAAGTCTGCGATGTCTTCGTTGAATTGTGTGGGAGGTCCTGGGGGTCTGTAGATGAGGGTGCCTCTGAGTGTGGTCTTGGGGTCGGTGTGTATCTGGAAGTGAAGATGTTAAGCGGCTGTGAGGGTGTCGTCTCAGTTGGTCGTGATGCGGATGGTGTTCTTGTGGACGATGGCGATGCCTCCTCCTGTCTCGTTGACGCGGTCTCTCCGGGTGATCTTGTATCCGTCCGGGATGGCGACGGCGATGTCGGCGCTGAGGAGGCGTTCATCCATGTTTCCGTGAGGAAGGCGACGTCTGGAGATGTGGTGTCGAGCAGGTTCCAGAGTTCCACGGCGCTCCCGAAGACGAAAAATGGCTTGCGAACGGGTCAAGCAAGCTACTACGCATGCTCGCAGAGCTATTCGTAGTTCGCGGAGTGCAAGTGCATCTTCGCGTAGCTCGCGGAGTGCGGCTACGCGAACTACGCCCAGGCTTATTGCAGACACACCCGGATCTGCATGGGATTAGATGGGACCCTGGTTTCGAGGACAGAGTCTCTCTCTACGCAGATGATATTCTGTTGTACCTCACTTCCCCCTGCACATCCCTTATTGTGGCTTGTGATGTACTGCGGCTTTTTGGTCGGTAATCTGGCCTTGTTATCAACTGGGCCAAGTCATACCTGTACGTACTGAAAGGGGGAACGCCGCGCCTCCCTAGGGGCTGCGGCATCCAGGTGGCGAGCCATGGCTTCAGGTACTTGGGGATCTATATCTCCAGTAATGCGAAGGCGCGCTAGGAACATAATCTGCTTCCCCCTCTTCTCCGCCACCGGCGAGATGTGGAGGGTTGGCGCAAACTTCCACTCTCTTTGCTTGGGCGCACAGCATTATTTAAAATGATGTCCTTGCCTAGGTTCCTTTATGCCCTGCAGAATACTCAGGATCCGGTCCCCGCCCGGTACTTCTGGGAGATCGAGGGCCTGCAACATGCTTTGCTTTGGGACGGCCGGCCCCGCATCGCTATCATGAAGCTCACGCTCCCGTGGTACGATGGGGGAATTGCTCTACCTGATGAGCGTAGATACTATTGGGCCTCCCAGTTAGCGGCCATCAACCACGGTCTCTACGGTCCGGAAAACAACCCTGGATACGCCATGGACAGATGGCTCCTGGGCGGCGGAAACTACTATTGGGCGCTCTACTCGAGGTCTCTAGATGGGCGGATGTCGGGTCCAACGAAAACCGCGGTCCATATTTGGAGGGCAATTACCAAGGCTCAGGGATGGAAAGGTAGACTGACCAGACTGACCCCACTATATGATTCTGACATCCTGGGCAAATTGTGGCATACCAAGGGTTTTGATAAGTGGGATCTTCTAGGTATCTCCAGGGTGGAAGATATGTTGTCGAGAGGCGAGATTAAGACCTTTCCCCAGTTACAAGACGAATTTCAGTTGGGTACCTCGGAGTTTTTCCGGTACGCCCAGCTACGACACGCTTTGCTGTCTGCTAGGCCTGAGGAGGTGGCGATCCTGGAAAGCTCCCCATTGGAAGATAGGGTGCTGGACGGCCATATGCCGGACAGCGCCATCTCACTGTCCTATAAAAAGCTTATAAATGTCCGCACCGACCTCCTCCTGGGCGTGAGGGACCAGTGGGTGCGTGATGGGTTGGAAATCGATGATGAGGACTGGCAGAGTGCGGTGTCCTCCCCCAAGGAGGTTGTCATCTCTTCCCGTCTCAGACTTGTGCAGCTTAAGATCCTGCACAGGATTTACGTAACTGGTCCCCGACTTGTGCATATGGGCTACTCTGAGGTTGGGCTTTGTCGCCGTGGCTGTGGTGCCCTTGCCACTTTCATGCACATCCTATGGGAATGCCCCACAATAGCTTCCTATTGGCGATGTGTGCACTTGATTATGGGTGAGGTGACTGGGGTAGCGGTGAATGCAGAACCCAGGAGATGCCTCCTTAACATTTGGGATCCGACGGACCACAATGTGGCCCAGACTCAATGGGTAACCCTTGGCAACATGGTGGCTAAGCGTGACATCGCGCAGAAGTGGGGGGCTCCGACAGCTCCCAAGGTTGTGCAATGGAAAGCCAATATGGATTGGTGTATGTTCAGGGAGAAGACTGTTTATGTTGCTAGGGGTAAACCCAAAAAGTGGCAGAAGTTGTGGGGGTCCTGGAATGCATACAGGGGAAATATCTGCATACCCCCCGAACCCGTTCCGCTGGAGGAACATCTGTCTGTTGGTGTCACCGTAGCCTGCGACACCAACTGCAATGCTGTATGAATGCTATCCTGTGTTTTCCTCCCTCCCTCTCTGCTCCTGGTCCTTTTTTCCTGTTTTCACACTTGTGCTCCATATATCCCCCCCTACCCCCCAACAACGCTTCACTGGCTTTCGTATTCCATTGCCTATATCTCTGCGCCTTCTCTGGCACCTCTTTTCCTTTCCTATTTTCTCTGTGTTTCCTTATATAAAAAAGTAAAATCAACCTTCATTGTTCTGCTGCATTGATTCTTGCACTGTTGTTCTCCTGATCTAACGTGCTGCCTTGCCTCCGGGATGTCAGGCTAAACAGCTGTGTGCACTGTTTTTGAATAAAGGTTTTAAAAAATAATTAAAAAAAAAATAGCGATAAAGGGGAGGAATAGTGAAACATTGGCATGCAAATATTCCAAACATCATTCCAAAATGACATAACTGGGAGGCATTCATATAACTGATGTTTAAGTGAACCTAAATCTTTAGAGCATGACCAACATAACGGGGTGGAAGTCGGGGAAAACTTATTAATACTAACAGGAGTAATAACAACTCTAAGATAAACAAAGATTGGGTAATACGAGCAGAAATAGATACTTTAAACAGTTTGGACCATAAACGATCCCACAACGAGACAGGAAGGGAGATGGCAAGATCATGTTTCCAAGCAGTCTCAACATTTGATATAAGGCGATCCTTATCATTTGATAACAAAATGGAATATCAAGAGCAGCCTTAGGCTGTTGAGTTGAAAATAATGGGTACAGTTGAGTGGTGGGTGTGTAAATGGGAAAGGTATCAGGACATGAAAGAGAAGCTAAGTGAGATTGAATGGCAGAAGTTATAATAGTGTATTCCTTAAGAAACAAAGAGGATAGGTGAAAGACATTTTGCAGTACATGGAAAAGAATAATAACATCACCATAAAAAAACTGATGAACAAACAAAATATCCTTCTCTTTCCAGTATTTAAAGTAAAATGATTTGCCTTTGTATTTAAGAAATTTGTTATACCACACAACGGAGGATAAGAAGCATTGGAGAGGGGAAAGATTAGAAGAGAATGCATTATAAAGCAGTGTTCCTGAGTATCTTTAAATAGGGAATTTAGTTAGAAAAGAGCAATTCGTCATAAATATAATCTGCTGGAATGAAAAATCTTTAAAAAGGGAGCGCTCTAAGTGAACCCATTTAGGCACAGGATTATCCACATAATCATAAGCTAATGAAAAGGACAGTTTAATCAAAAAGGCGGAGTGATACAATTTAAAATTGGGGAAACGAACACCACCCTCGTTTTTAGGGCGGGTAAGTTTCTGTAAAGCAATACGAGGGAGTTTGTTATTCCACAAAAATGTTGTACAGATCGAGTTAATGTGGGAAAAATAAGAATTAGGGATTTTGAAAGGGAGCATAGAGACAGTATAAAGAACATGGGGAGTAATCATCATTTTAATCATGTCCAGCCTGCCCCACCAGGAAAGGAATAAGGGGGACCAAATTTGAAGGAGAGACTGAAGTTTCTTTAACAGGGAATCAAAGGTAAATTTTAGTGTATCGTCTAGGGATGATGAGAACCATGTACCAAGGTACTTGAATATGGATGGACACCATGCAAATTCAGTGTCACTAAACATGTACTGATAGCAGGCTGCATTTAGAGGCAGGACTTCTTTTTTGGATAGATTGAGCTTATATCCCGAAATGGAGGAATTCAAACGCACTTCATCCAAAAAGTGTGGAAGGGAAGAAGTAGGGTCAGCCATATACACCAGTACATCATCCGCATACGCAGACAATTTAATCTCCATGGACGGTAGTTTAAGGCAAACAATATTGGGATTGTAACGAATACGTTCTAAAAAGGGTTCCAGACATAAAATAAATATTAAAGGGGAAAGAGGGCAACCTTGCCGAGTACCCCTAGATAGAGAAAAGACCTTAGAAAATTGATTATTAACAAAAATGCTGGCCTGAGGAGATGAATATAGGAGCTTAACCAGGGAAATGATAGAGGGACCGAAACCAAACCATTTTAGGGTGTGAAACATGAATTGCCAAGTAATGCGGTCAAACGCATTTTCCGCGTCTAAGGACAAAGCTGCCATTGGGGATTTGAGATTTTTACTGTGAGCAATGATATTGGAGAACATACGGGCATTATCTGCAGCAAGTCGACCCTTCACAAACCCCACCTGGTCTGTTTTGATTAGACAGGGAATAATGGAATCAAGGCGAGTAGCTAGAATTTTAGCAAAGATTTTACAATCATAATTAATTAAAGAAATAGGGCGGAAATTTATGCATTATGAATGATCTTTATCAGGTTTAGGTATTATGATGATGACGGCATCGAGAAAAGACCCAGAAGCCTTAGCATCAGCAATAAAGGAATTAAACAATTGCAGGAGTTTTGGAGCAAAAAAGGCATGAAAAGCAGAGTAAAATTCAACAGGCAGTCCATCAGGACCTGGCGCTTTTGATTTTTTAAGGGAAGAGATGGCCCGAGTAATTTCTGGGAGAGTAATATTCTTCTCAAGTAACGCAAATTCATCAGTAAGGGAAGGGGGTGAAGGAAGATTGTCAAAAAAGGAGGATACATTTATCTCAGAAGGGTGTGTATCATCGGTATATAGAGATTGGTAATATTGATGAAACACATCAGCGATATCTTCGTCTGACGAAACCAATTTATTGATTGAATCATTATAGATAGGGCCAATACTTTTATGTTCTGCCTTAATTTTTAAGTAGTTAGCCAACATTTTCCCCGCTTTGTTTTAAAAACCATGGAATTTGGATTTGATTTTAATAAGGGTATTACAGGCTTCATTAGTGATAATTTTATTTAAGTCAGATTTGGCATGAATTAGCTCCTGAAGTGCAAACTGGGATTTGGAAGTGAAGTAAGAACGTTCAAGCTCCTTAATTTTTAGAAGTTGGTCCTCATATTTCCTCCTGCTAGGCTTCTTTTTCCTAGAGACATAAGATATAGTGAAGGCCCTAAGTGCAGCTTTAAAAGCATCCCAATTATTAGGGATAGAGGTGTCAGCAGGGTCATTTATTGCAAAAAAGTCATTAAAAAACCTTCAATTTCTTTCATAAAGACAGTGTTGGATAAAAGAAATGAATTAAATTTCCATTAACTAAATTTAGACGAAATGAGGGAGAGGTCAAGGGAAGTATAAACAGGAGCGTGGTCAGATATAAATATGGAACTAATCACAGATTTCTGAATAGAAGGAAGAAGAGATTTACTGACCATAATTTAATCAATTCTGGAGCGCGTATGGTGCACATTAGAAAAAAAAAAGTGTATTCTAGTACTTCAGGATTACACATTTTCCATGAATCAAATAAAGGATGAGAGGCAATGGCAGATTGAAAAATCTTATGGGATTTGTCAGGTTGAAACTTACTAGAGGACAATCTATCTGAGAAAAGGTCTAGCCACTGGTTAATATCACCAGCAATTACAAAGTCTGGACAATCAATGGACTATATAAGGACTTTAATATCTTTCCAGAATTTGGGATCCGGTCTAACCGGGCCATAAATGTTTAGTAAAACCAATGTTTTATTTTGGATTACAACCTTCGCCATTGCCCAATGTCCTTCATCATCATTTTGGGAGGGAACAATTTAAACATTTAATGCTTTGTAAAATAAAATAGCAACCCCCCCTTTTTTACTAATACCAGGAGAAAATACTACTTGCCCCACCCACTGCCGCTTCAACTTAAGAGATTCAACATCAGAACAGTGCGGTCCCTGGAGAAAAACAACCTGTGAATTAAGTTTAGACAGGTGAGACAATACTTTTTGACGCTTGACAGGATGACCGAGACCTCGAACGTTCCACGATACAAAGTTACACTCAATGGTAGAGGGGAAGGATGGGTGACAAATGGAGTAGACACACTGCAAGGCGGTAACTAAAAAAAGGGAAACAGCAAACAGCCATTAAACATGAGAAGAAAATTCCCAACACACTCACAACACTGAAGTACAATGCAATTAATAACAGAAAGGAGAACAACACCCAGAAGAAAAAAAGAAAGAGAGACCGTTCAGGACCACAGAAACAAGAAATAGTGACGACTCGCTAGAAAAGCCATAGGTAGAGAGAACAGAAAAGAGGAGAAAAGAAGGGAGTACAGAAAAAGAAGAAAAAGAAAAGAGTACACAGATCAAGGCAAAAGAGCCTGACCCGTAAAGAGAAAAGCAACCAAGACAACAGGGGCGAAGATACACCAGAGAAGGGACAGAGCCCCGTGATCTACCAATGAAAGGACAAATATAAGAAGAAAGATGAAAAAAGATATAAAGGCTGAACGTTAGGGAAGACAGTTTTAGAAGAGGTGGGTGACCCAATAAACCCTTGCGAGCTTGGGCTAAAATGTGATTCTATTATGGTGCCAACAAGGGAATTTTTTCAAAGATTAAATCACAGGTAATCAATCACTTTTACATTTATACTTCTGATCAACTGAATTAAATTTAAACGTGCTATTATTGTCAATTGTCACATGAATTTGGACATAGTAAACAAAATACTCAGAAAGAAGAAAAGCTACACGGTTATTGAGTTGATAAAATAATATCACTTTATGTACATTTGTTTAAGAAGGTTACTTTTTACAATGAGAAAAATTCATCAAAGACAAGTGGACAGGAAAAAATAAATTGTTTGTCACGTCCACTTGCGTTGTGGTCCACTCTTAGAAAGTTTTTAACATTGAATCTTGCATAACTTAAAACAATGATTCTTTTGTCTGAGTGCTTTCAACTTAAAAGATGTGGACAAAGAAGTCGAGGTTTCGGCCTTGTAGTTGTTAAATCCTTAAGGCCATCCTCAAGACAATTCAATCTTTAGAGAGTAGAGAACCCCTGCTAGTTGAGAATAATGAATAAATCAAGATAATAGGACCAGTAAGTACAATCCGCGTCTCAACAGCGTATCTGCTCTTAAAGGAGTTTTTTTTTCCCTTGGGCAGATGATGGAAACGGCGTGTTCAATCAACGTTTCTACAGTGAATTTAAGAGCAGATACGCTGTTGAGACGCGGATTGTACTTACCGGTCCTATTATCTTGATTTATTCATTATTCTCAACTAGCAGGGGGTCTCTACTCTCTAAAGATTGAATTGTCCTGAGGATGGCCTTAAGGATTTAACAACTACAAGGCCGAAACGTCGACTTCTTTGTCCGCATCTTTTAAGTTGAAAGCACTCAGATAAAAGAATCATTGTTTTAAGTTATGCAGGATTCAATGTTAAAGACTTTCTAAGAGTGGACTACAACGCAACTGGACGTGACAAACAATTTATTTTTTCCTGCCCACTTGTCTTTGATGAATTTTTCTCATTGTAAAAAGTACCCTTCTTAAACAAATATACATAAAGTGATATTATTTTATCAACTCAATAACCGTGTAGCTTTTCTTCTTTCCGAGTATTTTGTTTACTATGTCCAAATTCATGTGACAATTGACAACAATAGCAGGTTTCAATTTAATTCAGTTGATCAGAAGTGTAAATGTAAAAATGATCGATTACCTGTGATTTAATCTTTGAAAAAATTCCCTTGATGGCACCATAATAGAATCACGTTAGGGAAGATAGCAATAACTAGAAGAAGAAAGTCAACAGAGGCCAGCAAGAAACACTAAAAGAAGGTCATAGGAAGAAAACATTAATGAGCAGTGTCCATATTGGATGGAGAGACACTCTGAAGAAATGAATGAAGCTTTTGTGGATCGTCAAAGGAACGGGTACGACCATCGTGCGTTATTTTGCAGAAGCAAGGATGCAGGATTCCATATTGAATGTTCAATTGTCTCATCAGAGGACGTACATTCAAGAATTCCTTGCGTCGGTCATTAGTGGCAGACGAGAGATCCTGTGAGATAAAAATGTTGTGACCAGACCATTGGAGATGATGTTTAAGCCTCACTGCCTTCAAAACAGACATTAGTTCAGTAAACTTGAGGAAAAGCATAATAATGCCATGAGGCTTGGAGGAGTTGGAATTCAGACGACCTAAACGGTGTGCTCTTTGTATGTTTAGGGGATGAGTAGATGGTTGGAGATCCAAAAGTTCCTGTAGGATCTTACGTATAAAAGACCCCATATCTGGAGCCTTGACCCTACCCATTCTCCGTAATATCATAAACGCGTAGATTGTTCCTACGATTATGATTTTCAAGGTCCTCGTTGTGTAGTTTCAGTTTGTGGATCTCTTGTTCCAGTTGAGGGATTTTGGCAGAGACATCCTGGATATTACTTACACGCTGTTCCAAATTCAACACCTTGCCCTCCATAACGACCCAGCGCTCCTCTATCTGCCTAAGCTTTTCATTGGTGGCAGACATGAATGGTTGTAGACCACGAACCTCTTCTAAAATGGAGTCCAGGACAGGGTTAGAGGAAGACTGGATGGGGGAAGGAGGATCATTTTTGGGTCTCTTCGGTTTAGTGCCAGTCTGGGATAATTTTGTGGTAGGTGGAACATTCGCCATTGTGCTATGCAGATGCTGTACCACTGAAAAGTGCAGAAAAGTAGGCTGCTCTGAAGTGAGAACAGCACAAAAGCCACCCAAGCGTATACCTCCTGGGTACTCTTGACAGACTCCAATAAACAAAGACAGTCATAGGGGCACGAGAACCCAGCACAGGAAGTAGAGATAGATAGCGCTAGAACTGTGGGCAAAGCACTTGAACATGAGTGAGAGCACTGGAGTGATACAACTGGTTGAAGCATCAGAGCCTGAAGAATTGGTTTATGCGTCACAGCATGAAGGACTGGTTAATGCGCCACAGCATGAAGAACAAAACTTGCCACAGAGACCTCTTCATGTGCCAACACCATTGAAACGCACAACCGATAAATATCATCCACTGGAGGCTGCATTATGAGGGCAAGGACACTGGTAAGGCAGAGAGACTATGCAGGTAAAGCATACCTAAAATGCCAGTCATAATAGGTCAAACACATGAGGAGTTAGCAGCTGAAAATGAACCTCAGCATGAAGTGATGAATAATAACAACATTGGCAGTGTCAAGTGAGGAAAAGACATCAGCGCTGTCAAATTTAGAAGCAATATTGAAGAAACTCCAAAGCGGTAAAGCTCACCTCAGGAGCATTACGAGACGCTGGATTGGCGGCTCAAAATGGCGGCCACCCGCGTCTCCCACGACAGAAAGTTACGGATGGTAAAATTAATCGTTACGCAGCATTTAATCAGCCGCCGATAGGCAAGGTTTGTTCCTCACACCTGCCCCCGGCCTCAGTGACGAGCAGCCCCGTTCAAGAGAATTGCCAAATCTGCGATAAGACCATTCGCGTGTCCCGGTACCTCGGAGCTCATGGGGAATCTGTCCGTGCTCTCCGGCGCGTTAGCCACGCCCCCCCCATGTTCCAGATTTTTTAACTCCATATTTTCTGTCTTATTAGCGCATGTTAGCAAAAATTATGCCAGTACATTCATGGATATTGTCTACGTAAGTAATGTTTTTGGTCTACATGTCTTCATGGGAATGATTTATTGATGAAATCTCAGTAAACATATTAAGCTTTTTAAGCATTTTTCACTAAAGGAAGTGCCTCTACCTTCCAAATTAAAACAATACTCTGCTCACCCTTCTTAAACATGGTTGAGGTGCTTTGTCTTCATGGGATGATTTACAGGCATTATTGTTCAGACAGACATTGATGCACATTATTACATTGAAAGTGACCAGAAGTGTGTCTCAAATTGCGACACTTTCAAATATGTTAACTGATGGTATTCTGAATGGTCTGTAAAACACAAACAATTGAAGAAGGGTCTGAGGGAAATTTAAAGACCTGCCCAGTTCGTATCCCCCTAACTGTAATCCTAACAACAAGAGAACCGGGGGTCTATAACGGAGCTTCAAGTACTCCGAGCCGCTGCAAAACTCCTACATTAGTGAGTTAGGCGCTAATAGAGCTATATAAGTCTCTATATCAGAATGTGTGCCAGGACAAACCTGTCGAAGGACCTACTGAGATTGTTGGTAAGACCCGTAAAGAGATGTGTTGGATTCCCATCAAATAGGTATGTAGATCAAGTGTTCTCATTTGGTCATCCAAAAATGGGGTGGTATGTCTCTTGATCAATGAGACCCATCCATCGCCCTTACTCAATTGGGTCGCACCATCAATCGCTAAGGTACCCATGAACAAATGATAAAGATGGGATCGAGTGCAGTGCAAAAATCAAAAGATGTGTGAGTTAAAAACAAGGGGTAAAAGGATCAATAGGCGAAAAACTCTAATGTAATTTGTCCTTTCCCTCAAACAAACAAGAACAATGCAGAGGAAGCAGTCTAAACATATAACTGCATTTACAAGGCCAACATGTTTCAGCCGGTAGGGACAAGATCCCACGGCTTTCTTCAGGGCCAGAGTTCTAAGCATTAGCTACTGCATACATAAAGTGAACGTAACGACAATCTGTAAAGGATATACATAAATAGTCCAAAATCGTGTTCCTCTGTACCAAACGGTGTCTCTTACATCTGAATAGTACAGGGAGTGTACCTCACCTCTCCTGGAACCCAGCTCAGGAAAAAGGAGGCCCCGCTCTGTCCGGCGTTGTCTCATTGCAGGACCCGAGCTTCAAACAAGCTACCACTTTGGCATGTGTAACAACCTTAATTCGGATAACGTGGGACACTTTTCCACACAAGCCAAGATTGCATTAAATTTATTATATTTAGGCCATTCTATAGAGATTGTGTACACTAGAAGGAGAGAGAGACACACATATATCTAACCCCATTGAACATATGTTAAAGCTGACCCCTGCAGGTTATCTTGTGAAGTGTAGTTTTATATAACTTCAGGAGTCCCTTCATATTTGTCCTGGATTCCAGTGATGCTCCTAAACTCAATAAAGTACCATAAAGTATTTCTGGTGTTCCAACACTTTCTGGAAGAGGCATAAACCCCTGACACATGTGCACCATTAGAAATGACTGTACATAAAATGTAAACCCCCAACCAGAGACAATAATGCAATTAGAAAGGAACGATTAAAAAATGGCAGGCAAATAAAAAGTGGGTTTCATTTCATAATTTGATATAATAATCATTGCACAGGGACCCCAGCGACCCGGAGATGGCATGTGCCACAACATTCAAATCACTTATGGCCTCATTTATAAGCCCTGGGCACCACCAGAACGTCACTTTCTGTGATATTGGGTTGACGCACCAGGCTTAGCCATATCTACCTATCTACATATATACCACCCTGCATGGCTTTTCATGCTTTGTCTCACACTACGATGGGGAGGCGTGGCATGGGCATTACGGTGGGTGTTCCCACGTAAAACTCATGGCATTTGACACATTCCATAATTACAAGTTGTAAACCTGGGAATGTGTCAAAAGCCTATACCTCCCCAAGGGAGGCATATGATATGGGAGGTGCAATGAGGAGGAATAAAATGATTTCTCATCCTTTTTCCTCTTTCTATGTGTTCTTCATTCAGCAGCATGCGTAGAAATAGGAAATCACCTCCATTGGTGGATTTTGTGCAGGAAAATGTCCCTTCAGGCAGCGACGTTGCTGGTGTTTTGCAAAACCAGCAGATCCTCCTAACAGCTGTGCTTCCTCGTGCGTTGGCACCGAAGAATGCTGCTGTAGGCACAGGATCCATACCTTCAGCCCCTGATGTGTGTGTTCCTCCATTGGCTGCCGCATCTACTTCACCCCCTCAAGGGAGACACTACATACATCAGAGGAGGAAGTTGTGAACTGCACCACTATTTCACGAAAAAGTGTCCAGTAACATTCATTGGTGCCACATTGCCAGTTTCTCCTTTGCCCTCTGCTTATGAACATGCCAGTGAAAATCAGCTGCCATGGTACTCATTTTGCTTTTGCCCTGTTCACTTCAATCATTTGTGGACTGTCTATGTGGCCGATCCTCTCTAATGACATTGTGACCATCCTCTTCACTGAAGCACTCTTATCCTCCACATGTCCCATACCATGTTACCCCCGTAGACTCTGTTTGAACATCCATTGAAGTAAAACATCTTTTGGGGTTGTTTAAATATGAACTGTCTCTGTGAGCCACATAAGTATTAGCACTAGACCTGGGTGGAGTTCGAAGAGTTCCGTAATGCAGAACTTCGCCAAGTGACAAAAAAACTCCACCGCGCTATGTGGAGTTCCACAACCGGCTGAGTGCATTAGGTTGTACTGTTTGTGCTGATTTTTAGCACCGGGTGATTGTCCAGCACTGGAAAATTAGTGCAATAGGCACCATGCGTAGCGTAAGAGGGGCTGCTTCTTTCTGATGCTCAAGGAGATTTTCTACTCAAGTGGCAGTTTCCTCAACATGAACCGTTGGTTTCCCAGCATGAGTTGCTACGGCAATCTGCGATCGTCCATGTTGATAAATATCCCTGGGAGGATCTCTAGCATTGCAATTTCCTCACTTACGCTCACCAACTTAATGTTGGTGAGTGCGAGCGAGGAAAAAAAAAACTCAGCTCTGTACTGCATGTGCTCCACAGAGCATGGATTGCGGAAAACTATGCAAACTCCATGAGCAGAGTGAAGTTTATCGCCCAGGCCTAATTAGCACATGTCAATAAATGCACTTAGTATACATTTGTGTTGGTTGTCTGTTGTAGTCTGGACCAAGATGATCATTTTGCATTTTGTGAAGCAAAGACTCTAAGTACTTGCCAAAGGCACATGTGTTTTTTTGGAGTCAGGGACAATGTTAGACAGTGAGAGTGAATCATATTTGGTGAACCCTATGTGTGTGCTGACTAGCAACTGGTTACTAAAGGTTGTAAGCATGAAGCACAACAGGCATCATGCAATCAATGTTAATGGTAAATGAAGTCACACCACAAGTGCTGGGTCTACCCATGGATGCTAGCAAGCAAACAGCATTTGGCTGACAAGTAAATGCTGCAAGTGTCAGTGTGTATGGGGCAACCATCCGTGAGTGAGATCAAAAACTTTACATTTGGGGGGATGTTTTGACCACAACATCTCTCCAAAGCATGTTGCATGAAGTACCCACACAGAGAAATCGAATTTGAATGCATGAGTTGCACTGTGTACCATTTCAATCATGATAGCCATGTGCACAGCTGTAGATAGATAATGTAAAGCCATGGCCATTCTGAAAGATCCCTGTTCATAGGTAAAACACCTACTTACACATGCTACCAAGCACTGCTAGCAAGGACAAATGCATGTCACAAACTCCCACATAGAAATAGGATTATACAACCGCACCATGTGCAGTCGCATTGTAATAACTGTGTCGGGACTGCCGACCCCTCCAGAGACCACAACAGACATCCACCCAACATTGTAATGAGGCTCTTAATGTCAACAGAAAAATTAAAATGACTAAAACAACATAAACTAATCTAACCTAGCCTACACTACCTTGCCCTACATACTATCTAACCCCGGGCCCCTCTCAAGCTACGTGTTCACACAAGGACAGCAGAAACTACACCTAAACATCAACTAACTACACATTGAAACCTAAACATTCATATAATTGTTTTTTTATAACACATATATAATACATCAACCCTATCACAAAAAACACAAAGTACCCCACCCACTAAAATATTTCTCACCCCATAAAACCTCAAAAACGACTACCCCTAAACTATAACTATACTAACTAACCTTAACTAAGCTATATAACCATTAAGAACAACAATAAACAATGTACAGGGAGTAGGGCAGAAAGGCCCATGGTGGCTATATTGTGGCTAAGGTCTTGCCAGTGCCTGCTTGCCTTCCTGTAGCAGAGTAATTGCATAGTCCATCTTGTGCTTAGGCACAGTCGCTCTCAACTTTAGGGCCGACTGTTCCTTGTTAATGTCTTGCTCAAATAAGCTAGCCCCTCCTGTGGGCAACGGCATGGGGACTGGTGGTTGTGGGGGTTTGCTAGTGCAGGTGCTGGATACCAATCGCTTGGAGGTACCGTGGCCCTGCCGGAACATCTTTTCCCTTGTTGGCTTGTCCAAGGTCAGTGGTCCCTTAGGGAAGAAATGCAATTTCCCAAGAGTGTTCTCCTCCTCATGATGCTTCCTCATTGCCCTATGAGCCATTGCAACTCATCATACGTGGAGGTACCGGCCCTTCCTGATGTTTTTCTGCCTCAACTGCTCTAGGGTCATGATGTCTGTTTAAGCAAAAATGAAAACTGTCAGTCAAAGGATGATTAGGTACAAACATCATGAAACAATAATATTTTTGCAACATCGGATGTGGCAGCCTCCACAGCATAAATTCATCTTGCAGCTTAGAGTTAGCATACACATGCCTTTATCTATCATCTCAGATTCACTAAGGCCACAGTATGAAGGCGTGGCAATTGTTGCACAATGCAATTGCACCACCTCGGCACATCTAGGTATGACCATATCAGTACATAGTATGGTTAGAAACAATACACCCATGGTATCTTTACTGAAATTTAGTGTGTCCTCTTTATCCTGTAATGGCATTTATGCCATTGGCATTCACTACAGTAAGACGTGCAGTGTCTGCAAAGTACATGTATTGTCTCACAACAGAGTGTAACTGATATGGAAAGGACTCATATCATGACACATTATTAACTGTACTGAACACTGGCAGGTATTATATAAAACAAGGGGCACTGGATAAGTAACTCACATCACAGAGAGACATATGAAACCTCTCCTATTTGAACTTTGTAAGTCCATGGTGGACCATGCCACTTGTAATTACATGCTCCCAGTATCATAGCATGTGCAGCTGACATGCATTTCGATTTGTTCACATCCACTTTCATGTTCAGATGTGTATCCCCTACCACATATTTTCACATAGTCTGCCACTGTGATCATGACTCCCCTGTCAAGCCTCTATCATGTGGTCCATTCCAGAATGGCAATGCAATATCCCTGAGATTGCTGACATGGCTAGGTCAAAACTGGGGTGGCATGGTGGGAAAAAAACAATGGGTTAAACTAAGATCTGTTGACTAGGGGTGAATGTTTGCATTGTTCAGCATTACATCTATCATTGGTTCTTTTTCCGATTATTCAGTATATAAAAGTTTCTTTGTGATTGGAATGCACATTTAATTTGGCAAATCACACAGCATCTGACATCACACTCAATCCTTGCCCTACACAATTAGCAATTGACAAAGGCACTCACTGGTAATGTTGGGGTCCTTGAAACCTTCCACCTCACTAACTGTGAATGATGCAGGTCCACCTTCAAGACATAACATGTAAAACAAATAACTTAACTTAGAAGACATATATCGTATGCAACAGAAGCACAGTACACATTATCCATAGTTATTTTGGGGGGGAGTTTTATATAGCGCAAACTAGACCCAAGACATCGGGTATCGGAGCACTTTACATGAGCACCAGTTTCGTTACAGATAGAAACATTCATTTTTATATTATTTTTGTTCGGCACATGGAGGTTAAGTGATTTGCTCAGAATCACATTATGTTGAGCATCGTTGCTGAGACTCAAACCCGGTTCCGCAGCTTCAAGGTTGACCGCTCTACCTCTAAGGCTACATCCTTTCCCCTGTATAGGGTATGTAACCTTTCAGGTTGTAATTAATCAAATGGAACAATTGATATGTCTGAATGTACACATCGATAAGGCAGGCCGAAGTTTACACACATATGATGAGCCAAAACATTCACCTATTGGCCAATTTGTAGAACCAGTTCTTTGACTTCATAACTAGTATATTTCACTATAGTAGCTGACTTTGATGAGCCTCTGCACCTACATAACTCACATACCATGCTCAGCAAGATATTGTAATAACCATGCTCTCTTAATTTTTGCACCAGGAATCAGTATGCTACATACATCACACATTATACATACTTCTTCCTTAAGTTAAGTGAGTTCTGTACCTATCAGTGCTGCAGAGTGACAGATATTGTTTAGACAAGCCCCATGAACACCTAAGTATTTTATAGTACAATTGAACATGGACATGTATAAGATGGTGCAGAGACAAAATATTGAGTAAAAAATATTGAGTTGCACAAATATTGTTTCATTAATATCGTGGCTCAGAAATATCGACAGCAAGATCATCGTGGGGAAGAATTTCAACCTGAGGTAACTAATATCGATTTTAAAAATATCTAAGTGTTTAATATTGTTTGCAAAAATATAGTTGTTCAAATATAGTTTCGTTTTTTTATTATTGTTATGTATTTTAGTATATATTTTATATGTATGTGAGGTATGTTATTTTGTAAAAGAATTGTTTGTATTTTTAATATATATGTTACATTTCTAGTAGGTATTGATTATTTTTATTTGAATTTTGTGTTTTTAGTTCCGTAGTCGGTTGTGGGTTTATAGGGGAATAGGGCGGGAAGAAGTGTAAAACCTACCTGACACTGCTAACGCTGCTAGAAGGAGGAGGAGGAGGACGCCGCCACCGGCAAGAGTCACCCATGCCATTCTTGACACCGCCACCAGCCAGAGTCAGTAACGCCACACATCGTGCCGCCGCCCCAGGACCACAACCCCCGGCAGGCTCAACGGCGGTGCGCACCACTGACGACGCGCCAGCGCCAGGAGGCGCATATAATCGGCGAAGAGCCCCGCTTCGCGGGACGCGCGCAGGCGCACGCCCGGCAAAGCCCGGGCACAGGGCTGGCCCTCTGTGGCCCTTAGAGGCCAGAGGAGGCTGGTCTGGGCCACCCTCCCTTTCATTTCAACTCCCGTGGGCCAACTGTAAGTCATTAACTCTTTATCTTTTTTAATTATTTTTGCTATGGCTCAGAAGGGTATTTATCCTAAAGCACCAAACACAACCTTAATTGGATCTATAGATACATTTTTAATTAAGGTTAACACTGCATTGGATCAGAGTATCTCCCTGATGGAGAGGCGTGTCTCGCAGGATTTGGAACTCGCTAGGAGATCTTCTATGGGACACATTGCTAATGCACGCTTACCTGACCACCATGTCCTTTTATCTAACAATGGCGTATCTGTTATTCCAGAATCCTTGTTGAATGGTTTGGCAGAGTGCGACTTGGACAACTCCTCCTTAGGGAATCAGTCCACGGCATCTGATCTGCTCCTGTTACCTTCTCCCAAGGCCACAGTCGAATATAGTCCACATAGGGAAGTATGCACCAGACAACTCCGGGAAAGACGACAAGGGGCTATCCCCAAGAATAGGCAGGGGCTGGCTCATACACTAAAAGGGAAAAAAGAGAAACAACCCAAACGCAAGAGAACCCTAATGGATGTAAAGGGGCAGACGCCCGAGTCCACTCAGGCAATTGTACATGCATCCAATGAGGCTCCCTCGGGGTGGTATCACAGATTGCGGGTGGAGATAGTGGCCTAGAGAGCGGGATGGCAAAGGTGGACTCCCTATTGGCCAGAATAGGCGATTTACTTAATCTTCTTCTTCGCCCTGTAGTTGACAGGTTATCTGGGATAGAACAAAAACTCTGCAAAATTGAGTCCATGTCGTTGGGAATTGTTGATTGCATGGACAGGGTGGCCATTCCTAAAGCTGCTTCCCCCCGAAGGCTATGCTATTGGGGGGGAATGCAGCTGTCACATCAACTTCTTCAGACCAGAGTCGAGCAAAGCAGGTTGCAATAGCTCCCCCAGTGAATGCTCTTGCACTGGGCCCAATTGATTCACCCAGCCGTAGCACTCCAGCACATCTGAAAGACGGGGCTGGGACTGGGGCTCATAAGGGGTCTGATGATGTAGGGGGGATTAATATCGACTTGCCACCAGAAACAAACCCATACCTGGTAGTTTTGGCTGGGGTCCCGGTTCTAAAAAAGGACGTGCAAGAATCCTTCTCGTCCCTAAGGAACAAGGTGATAGACTGGCTCAACAAACACAGACCTTTACCACCATCCATCTTTAGTAAAATACGTATGGTGCATAGGGTCTCTTGGGTGGGACACTCGGTTAAGCGCATTAGGGGGGACTGTATCCTAGTTAATTTTTAAAATCCTAGGACAGTAGGGCATATTTGTAACAGGAAACAATCCAAATCTGGTTCTTCCATAGTATCCCTACCCCTGGCCTACTTTTATCCCCTGTACACCCCACACATGTGTGATGGTTGGTCTCTAAATCAGCGGAAGGGGAGGAGTTTTTTTAACCCCTTCCATGCTCATGACGAGCTCAGCTCGCCATGCAGTACACTGCTTGTGTGCTCATGACGAGCTGAGCTCGTCATGAACAATGAAAATCATGGATCTGCAGCACAGCATGGATGGGGTTTACATGGGTTGGTGTGAACCTTTACCATCTCCTAACCAGACCTTCTGTTATAACCGGTTTAGCAGTTTAGAGTCTGTGGATTGACTCCAAGCCAAATCAATGGTACCCTTCACCCCAACTGTCCCATCGAGTTCTAGTTCTGTTAGTCCCCCCAGGCGTTGTCAACCCCCAGCCATGGTTTTACCTACTATTGCCCCAATTAAACACGGGGCCCTGCCTGCCAACAATTTAATCCCCATCTCCACTAGTAATGTACTGCACTCATCCGATGACTCACCTAGGAACCTTAAAATTGTGTCATGGAACATAGCGGGTTTGCAGAAAAAACTATCCCTACCTGACTGGAATACTTTTATTGATGCCTTTGACCTGTGCATATTCCAAGAAACATGGAGTCTAGAGCCTTTGTACAAGCCAGGTTTTAGTTGTTTCCACGTTCCAGCTATTTCTGCGGGCATGGTCGTCCATCCGGTGTGTTGATAATTTGGATCAAAGCTGCACTTAACTGCAAGACTGTCCATCATTCAAATATTTCACCGGACCTAATGAGACTGACTATTAACCCCTTCCATGCTGATGACGGAACGGTTCCGTCATGAGCGTCTGTTGAGCTGTGCTCATGACTGAACCGTTCTGTCATGAGCCGATAGGCTCATTAGAACCTTCAGCACAGCGCGAAAATTCGCGCCGCGCTGAAGGGGTTAAGGACCCAAAGAACAATGTTATGTTGGAACTCTTTAATATTTACGCCAGAGGTTTGCAAGGGGGGGGCAAAATCACCAACTGTTTCCACTCTTTCAGAAATTCTTACATCTTGCCCCTCTGACTCTTTATCTTTGATTGCTGGTGATTTCAACTGTACTTTTGAACCTTTGGCAGTAAATGGTGATGCAGGAATAGAGGAAGATGATGTTGGATGGGGTATACCACTCCTGCAGATCCTGCCTGTGAAAAAATGGTCACCGATTGTTTTACAATTAAATGCACTAACGCTTGGCCATGGTTTAAAAGCTGCCAATGGGCATACCCCTTCAGACTTTTCAGGAGCTAATACATATAATAGGGTCTCTTGCCCTAGTATAATCGATTATATTTTGGTGGACAAAAGGCTATGGAAACACTTGATTGATATGGCAGTTATCCCTTCTATCCATAGCGATCACAATCCTTTGTCTCTTAGCATACGGGAACTGTTGCATCATACGGACCATCGGAGCAGCACCAGGCCCCATATGCTAACTAAGGCATTAATTCCCTCTAATTGCAAAAGATTCATCAAATGGCAAAAATTCTCCTTAAATGATCAGAAAATCAGTGCCTTGGACGGAATTTTAAGTACACAGACCCCCAAACCTTTAGTAGCTTGTAGGAACAAGGTGGGTCCCCCTGAGGCTGAGTCAATCCATACTGAGACCACTGATCTGATTCATCTCTCTTTATGGAGAGTATGGCCCCTAAAAAGTACCCCATAGGCAGGAAACCAGCCGATCGCTGGTACAATAAAAACCGCAAGAGGAAAAAGTCTATCCTGATGCTTGCCATTAAAAATCGCAACCCTTCAGAGGTACGCATTGCAAGACATCAGTATAGTCAAGACATATCTGTAGCAAAGAGGGAATGGGAGGATAACTATTGGACTAATCTGAAAATAGCCAGTCAGTCCAAAAATAGTGAACTCTTTTGGGCTTCAGTAAGACAAACAAATGGTTGTGGTGCAGGCCAACTTCCCAATCATATTACTGATTGAGAATGGTTTGACCATTTTAGCGCACTGTATGCAGGGGATCAGGTTGTTGAGGGTAATGGGCACTGTGGATATTCATTGATTGGACCATCTGACTCTTTTGATCCTATAGAGAAGAACGAGGTGGTGGTGGCCATAAACAAAATAGTGCCCGCTAAGGCCCCGGGTCAGGATGGCATTCCAGATGATTTGTTCCGGGCTAAACCGGAAAAATGGGCTACCTATTTCACACTTCCGATCAATGCACCCCTAGAGGGCTGACCGGTACCAAGTTCCTGGAAAGGGGTGGAGGTGATCCCCATTTATAAGAAAGGGGCCAGGGAGAGCCCTGCCAACTACCGCCCTATAAGCCTTATCGACGCTGGTCAGAAGGTGGTTGGCAGGGTTCTACTGGAGAAATTTCTTTTGTGGGCTGAAGAGAACAACATTATATCACAGTATCAGGCGGGATTCAGGCCATGCACGAGCACAATCAACCAGGCTTTTCGGCTGGTGCTACTGCACTGGAAGGTTGTAAGCATTGGCAAGGGCGGTCTATACCTTGCTTTTATAGACCTGAAGACCTCCTTTGACCTGGTCCCCCTTGAGTGACTCTGGTCGGTCCTACGGGACATGGGGCTCCCACTTCCCATCTTGAACCTCTTAGCTTGTATGCATGAAGGGAACTATGCACAAATTAGGTGGGGTTCCCATGCTCAAAAAACAGAAAAGATCCCTGCAAATAGAGGTGTCCGCCAGGGATGCGTCCTGGCCCCCACCCTCTTTACGTTGTTTGTAAATGGGATAGTTTCCTTCTTATCTGAAATTAATTCTGATGCCACTGTCCTGGCTGGCGTTAAGGTACCAACACTACTATTTGGGGACAATACGCTGTTGATTTCGAAAACTCCAGCAGTCTTACAGAAGCTGCTCGATCGGTTCTGCTTGTTCTGCAAATTGAGGGGCCTAGTTATTAATACCACCAAAACGAAGAACCTCTATTTTAACCCCAGCAGGGCTGCTAAATCTACTCTTACGCTCGAAGGCGAGCCCCTGGAATGTGTAAAAGTTTTCGATTATCTGGGAATTAGAATTGCGGATAATCTTAAATGGCACCCGCACATTGAAAAAATGGCTTTAAGCCATAAACGGGTTACAGGTGTTATTGGGAGAGAACATCGAGATTCAACCTCTAGACCCATTGCTCCTGCCCTGGAGATCTATGCTGCAAAGGCAATAGGCAGTGCTTTATATGGAGCAGAGCTCTGGAGCTTCAATAATGTAGATCCCCTCGTGACAGCAGAGAACAAGTTCTTCAGAGAGCTTGTCTCACTTCCTAGGGGATCACCCAGTAAACCTCTCTTGAGCAATCTGGGCCGACGCTCAATCAAGGATTTTATCGGCTTAAGCCCCCTTCTATACTGGGGTTGCCTCTGGCGTACCCCAGAGCTATCTAGCTACGCCGATGGACTAAGGGAAGAGATGAACCTCCAGGGTTCTTACAAGATCGCCTGGTTAGTTAACATCAAAAAACTTCACTTGGCCGTTGGTTTGTCTACTGTGTGGGAGCTAGGGGCCCCATGTCCAATTTGACAATCAAGAGACTATATTGGGCATGGGTTGATAACCAAACTCATAGAGATCCCAATCAGGGAAGGCTGACCGATGAGTTTCGTCAGCATAAGATAGTCCCCAGTTTTGAGCCTTTCCTGGATTTTATCCAGAAACCCAGGGATAGGGCCCTCTACATTCAGTTTAGATTGGGAACTCTTGCGGTCCACGAGCGTACTCATAAGTGGAAACCTCCTAATCAAACCCCCGCCACTTGCCCATTTTGCACTGGGATGGTTGAAACTATTTCACATTTGTTCTTTGTATGTAAAGCCTATTCCAGACCGAGGGAAAAATGGTTAAGACCTGTCTGTCGATTGCTAGGCACAGGGAACCATTCAACTGCCCTTAGAATCCTTCAAACGGAGCCAAACACCATGTTAGCTTGTGGGGTGGCCAAATACCTAAGCTGGGCCTGGCTGATAAGATCGAAAGCCTTACGATGATTTTGCATTGATATTTTATGATAACGATGTCACTGGTTTTAGACTTTTTATTTTTAATCTTTTTAACCATTGTATTTTAATGATATCTGTTCCACAGATAAACTCTTCAAAACCGATTCATGGTTTAATATCCCTTTTAAATATTCCATTGTATAATTGATTGTTAGCTCTAAAAACATGTTTTTTTCAACTGTTGAAAGGACATGTATTTTTGATATGTGATGTGCTTTTTAAGATATTTTATATCAAAATAAAGCTTAAAAAATTATATTATATGTATTGGTTATTTTTTATGTAGTAATATTTGTTTGAGATGTTATAGTGTTAAATGTGTAAAGTAAATAATTATTCATTATTTAATAATTAGTTGTTAATTCGTTTTAATTAAATAATTGGTAATTTATTATAGTAATTGTGTAATAAATGTTAGGTGTGTGTTGTTGTGTTTATAGGTGTACAGGGTGGGAAGTAATTTGTTTTTAAATCATTAATGAATGGTTGGTTGTTAATTAATTTTAAATAATTAGTTGGTCTTTAATTCTGATAACTGT
The DNA here is from genome assembly GCF_964263255.1 of Lissotriton vulgaris. Lineage (NCBI taxonomy): Eukaryota > Metazoa > Chordata > Amphibia > Caudata > Salamandridae > Lissotriton > Lissotriton vulgaris. Next base: position 1,118,058 of record NW_028240796.1, on the reverse strand, counting down.
GTACTTAATTGTAGCCGTGTGGTGTGGTGTTTATAGGTGTAAAGGGTGGGAAGTAATTTATTTTAAATTGCTGAATTAATAATTGGATGTTAATTATTTTGTAATTAATTAATTGGTAATTGATTAAGATAATTGTGTCATTAATTGTACGTGAGTGTTGTGGTGTTTATAGGAGTAAAAGGTGGGAAGTAATTTCTATTTATTTAATTAATATATAGTTGTTATTTAATGTTCATGATTCAATATTTATTTGGGTAAATGGTTATTTTTTGTGTGTTGTTTTTACTTTTAACGGAGTAAAGGATGGGTATTAAATACAGTTTATTTACTTTAATATTAGTTGTTAATAGTAATAGCTTTTATTTTCAAAATTAGTCTGAATTGTTTTTTCTTGTTTTATAGTTTAATTTAGCTGTGTGTTGTGGCTATTAAAGTGTTAAAGTGTGTGTAGTCAATTAATGTGTTTATTAAAATTTTAATTTTAAGGTATTATTAATTATGGTAATTATGTAAGAACATTTCAAAACAAATGTTGAAGTTTTTTGTTATTGGTGTGGTGTTATAGGGTAGGAAATAAAATAAATACATGTATGTATTAATTATTTTTTTGTTTGCAAATATTTTCTAGTTTAAAATAATTATTTTTTATAAATGTATTTATTATTTATTTTATATATTATTTGTGTTTTTTATATGTAAATATTATAATTTGTCTATATATATATATATATATCCGAAGCAAAATGCCCTATGCAACACGACCTACTTAAGGTATTTTAATGACAAGCACAATTGAAATGAATGAACACATGGACTTACTTAAAGCAACAATGACTTTCGCTTCACGGACTACAAGTCCCAGTCAATGCCAGCATGACGATGCACTTAGCACACGCCCACTGGGGGGCTTGTTCAATTAAATAGCCATTATCACAAGTGAAGCGCTTCCTGTGTGTCATCATTTGCAGCCTCTGAAGACGGGGTCTTTGACCCTGAAATGCGCCAGGCAACTGTTAATTTGTGAAGCAGGAAAGAATGCTTTGAAATGAAGGCTGGATGGTCGGTGCACTGTTGTGTGCTTTGGTAAATGCATAGGGCATTTTGCTTCGGATATATATATATATATATATATATATATACATATATATATATATATATATATATATATATATATATATATATATATATATATATACATGTAATATAATATATTTGATTTTCATTTGTTTAAATGTTGTTTATTTATTTTATGAGTTTTCTTTGAATTTTTTAACTGTTTGAGTGTGAATAGTAATTTTGGTTTCTCTGCTATCCAACACTTTCCCTAATGCTGCACTCACTGGAGTGGGAATAGTAAATTTTACCCCTCGCTATCCAGCACTTTCCCTACTTTTGCACTCACAGTTGTTGGAATAGTAATTTTTACCCATCCGCTATCTAAACACTTTCCCTACTGTTGCACTCACTGGAGATGGAATAGTAATTTTTACACCTCCGCTATCCAACTATTTCTCTACAGTTTCCCTCCCTGGAGTGGGAATAATAATTTTTACCTCTCCGTTATCCATGACCTTCCCTACTATTGCACTCACTGGAGTTGGGATGGTAATTTTTGCCCCACTGCTAGCCAACACTTTCCCTTCTGTTGCTCTCACTGGAGTGGGAAAAGTACAATTTACTCCCTTGCTATCCAACACTTCCCCTATTGTTGCACTCACTGGAGTTGGAATAGTAATTTTTACCCCTCCGCTATCCAGCACTTTCCCTACTGTTGCACTCACCTGAGTGGGAATAGTAAGTTTTACCCCTCTGCTATCCAACACTTATCCTACTGATGCACTCACTGGAGTGAGTATAGTCATTTTTAGCCCTTCTGCTATCCATCACTTTCCTAAGTGTTGCACCCTTTGGAGTGGAAATACAATTTGACCCCTCCGCTCGCTAACAAATTCCCTACAGTTGCACTCTTTGGAGTGCAAATAGTAATTTATCCGATCCAACACTTTCCCTACTGTTGCTCTCACTGGAGTGGGAAGAGCAATTTTTACCCCTCCGCTATCCAACACTTTCCCTACTGTTGCCCTCACTGGAGTTGGAATAGTAAATGTAATTCCTCTGCTATCCAACACTTACCTTACTTTTGCACTCAGTAGAGTGGGAATAGTTATTTTTACCTCTTTACTATCCAACACTTTCCCTTCTGTTGCCCTGATTGATTTGTGAAATGTAAGTTTAAATATTTTGTAATAGTTTAATGTTTTAATTTATTATAGATTTTTGTTTTTTTATATTTTAAATCATAAATATATATTGGTATTTTGTATATTATTTTAAACTTTTAACATTAATTAAAAATAATAGTTTATTAATTGTTTTAAAGTAAATATATGTATACATTATTACGTTTATTTGTTATATTTTTTTAAAATGTATATTACATTAATTTAATTTTGTTAAAATTGTATTCAATATTTAGTATATTTAATGTATATATTTTATTTTATATTTATATAAAAGTTGACATTTTATACATTAATATTTTTTAGTCGCTATATTTGTATTTACCTGTTTAAGTATATGTTGAGATGTGAGATCATGGACAGCTCCAGTGGCTCTGGCCTCCAGACCACCTCCATAAGGACATGCAAAACCAGCATGTGGGATTTGCTAAACATTCAGAGGTATGGATTCAGGCAAGTCAGTGCACAGCATAGAGTAGCATAGAGGAATCAAGGGGCCATACCGAGCGCCGGTTTTAGTGCTTGTGGTGCCCTGTGCAACAAAATTTGTTGGTGCCCCAGTAAACTGCAAGTAACTAAAGAAGGTCTCTGACAAATCAGCAACCCACTGTCCTATTTACATTATACACACTTTGTGATCTGCATGGTACACTTTCTTTGCAGCAGGCATATTAACCCAGTGCCGTACCTTATGATGAGTCAAAACTTCCACTAGATAACTTTCCAATCTCTCTCCAGGAAAAACATTAATCACTGAGTTATCTTGACATTTTAATGGTTCACTGAATATCGATGGAATACAGGAATGTGGCAGCAGGTGCTTTTAAAACCAAAATAAACTTGTAAACTTGGTACCCCCTGAAGTAAGTACCCGGTGCGGTGGCACGGGTCGCACCACTCTAGAGTCAGCCCTGGCCATATCTTTTACATAGGAATTTCTATTCAAGACCAGTGATATGATATGTGTTTTGCCACATTCACAGGTTAACTAAACAGGCAAGCTAATTAATGCGTGACTACCCAAGGGAGGTATGACAAGGAGGTTCTTTGGCAGATCACTATGTGTCATTCAGTATTGTATGCATGCTGTATTCCACTGCACACATACAAAACTGTTATACTCTGTCGTTTTAATTTCTTTGTGCTGAGAGCTGACCCTTCCGGTACAATACCAATCATATCAACAATGCATACACATGTGCACCATAGGGCAAGTGTGTGTGTGTATATCCCAACACCATTGGGCTAATTTGAAAGGTCCTTGTGCCACAGAGGCCTAACTTTTTAACATATGAAAAGGGATGCATTGGTGCTTCTAGGGCCTTCTAAATAAACACCGTCATTGGCAAAGTGGTCCAGTATAACTCAACGGACTGCCCGTTCATCAATGACTTCTGTCAAAACTGCATTTTCTCTGTCTTGCAGGCCAGCACAGGGTAAATCCTAGTTAATCCGCACAGCACCATTACTTGTGAATTCCACCCCCACAGAGTTTTGCAGACAACTTGGGGGCTTATTTACAAGGGATATGTGCACCGGAGCATCATCTCTAATATTGGAAAAAGGAATGTCCCGGCAGCGCAGGGTGCTTGTAATTAAGTCACTTTATGAGTAACGTACGTTTTGTAATGGCCCATCACAACTGTACCTGACAAATGCTTGTGGTGAAAGGAGCACCACTGGAGCTGATCTGCTCTACCTGGTTTGTCATCATTTGAGCTGGCTGGATGGGTTGCAGGCATGTGAATCAGCTCATGCTTCCTGGGACCTGGCACCTAAAGGGACACTGACGCTTGTGTGGTCTGCTCAGTGTCACAGATAGCATTTGTGCACAGATCATGCCAGTGCTATTGACACAGCATTTACCTAATTTGCATAGGGGCATGGGTATTTTGAGTAAAAAAGTTATATGAGCCGAACTTAATATTGCCACTATTCATCAATGGGTAAATGAGACTCACCAACTTGGATGCCAATGTATTCTAGCAGGTCTGACTCTCTGCCAACCACATCTGCCCAGCGATGGACTGCCTGGCCGATTCTTAACAGCGTCTGCATCTGTGCCCAGACCTTCTCCCACTGTTGCCTCCGTATCGCCACACAGTAGCCCAACAGCACACATTCCCCCACTGGCTACCATGTTTGGAAGGTGAAAGTTCACCAGGCACAGTGAGCTCCCAAACTCCTTTTCGCCCTTGGGATGAGTTCTACCCTTGCCAGGCATGATCCCACCCAAACACAACAAATACCCAGACACAACAGAACCTCCAAAAACCCACACCCAACCCTATAACAACAATACCCCAGAAGACAAACACCAGACTGAACACAGGACAATATGCCGCAATACCCAGCAAGAAAGCACAAAAAGGACTTGATAGACACGTCCAGGACAGCAGACACAAGTAACGAGCTCCAGGCACAGCAAAACACTCTCCAGCACAGCCCAGACACAACCACTCAATAGCACAGTCAGTAGAACTGTGACTTAAATTGAAAATGAAAGTAACTTCACAGTTCCTGGTTTGCAGCATGCATGATCTATTATATCACTTCCTGGGCAGATGCATCACATTTTCAGCCGATGCATCTGTTTTTTTGATGCCACAAGTGAAGGTGTCGATTATACACAAAACATGACAAGGCACCATGCAGTCATTCAGATGCGCCAACTGTGAAGCATAATTTTTGACTGACTCAGTGGCTACAAAATTCAGGGTTAAGGCTAATGCGTAGTTTTTTGGGACGCAGTAGGGCAAATTTCTGTTTTTGGTGTATTGGGATGTGCAAAACCTTTAATCATTTACAGGAATTACTGTGTTGGTTGTGGAAATTGGAGTTGACCTGCTTACTGTCTTTGCATGTGTTTATTATGTGTGATGACAGTGTACATATGTGTGGGTTCATGCTTTTTGGGGATTGTTTACCCATAGGGTCCAATCCCTCTAGTAGCACAGAGGCACACCTTACAGGAATGTCCCATGTGCTAAATTAGTATTAGCACCCAATTGCATTGCTTTAGCTTCCCCCAAGGATGCCACAAACTTGAACTGCCATGAGGTCAGTGGACCCACATCTACAACAGCACAGCCTACTGCCAATCTGCGCTGTGCACCACAGTGCAGGCAGCAGCCTGTGGGGATACATGGCAGGGTTACCTTTTCTCTGGCAGGCGAATGCTGCAATTGGCTGCACCCACCTGGAAAGGGATGAATGGATGGTGATATATGACTGGGTGAGTTTAGGCCATTTATATTCAAGGGTCATACTTCACAGGAAAGTAACAGAGTCATCATTTGTAGGCCACATGATTCTTACTCATTCTGATGGTGCTATGCTAAATCACCATGCATGCCTTGGCATGACCTCCTATATAATGCTGACAGTAAGTCTGCGTAAATGAAACCATAATTGCACTTTGCATCAAGTCAGGTTTGCTTGTGCATAGCCGTGGGTATTCACATGCAACACTCATGTAGTTTGACACTAAGACAGGTGATATACTCAAATGGACCAGGCACAGTCCAAAACGTGACCTACATCCTCAGTAGAACCAGAACAAGGATGTATCCATTTTATTTGTAACCTTAGGTAATCTGTTTCCATGTGCCCTGCATGTTGTTGCTAACATTAGCCATGTACAACTATTACATGAATAGTTTATGTGAGGGGCAGTGTTGAGAGAACCCACCATATCTTGTGGTGGTACACAAACATCGGCTGTATGGCCTTGCGTCTGGTATGTTGTGCGGTCCATGCACATTGCAATTGCACATGGTCGGTACCACCAAGCACGGCCAATATTTTGTGGATCACAAGGTCAGATTGTCTAACCAAACTCAACTAGCCCGGTGTAGTTTAAGAAGATGAACAAATCATGAACACTGCCTAGTACTTTGATGAAGAGGCCCAAATTGTCCACAATTTCCTGCAAGTTCATGGAATGCATGTGTTTCCTATTTCTGTGCAGGTGTGATGTAGCTGCTGAAGGCACAAGTTGCACATGGGTGCAGTCTATTGCCCCAACACATGTGGAAATCCAGCAATGGCATAAAAGTAAGCATAGGCGAAATTTGCGAATACGCGTTCCGCGAATTTGCGGTTTTCCCCGCAAAATCGCAAAAAAATCTGCAAATTCGTGAATATTCCCGCTAAATTGTGGATTTTTTTGCGATTTGCCCAGGAGTAATTTCTACTGGCTAATCTAGTAAGTGCTCCCTCATTGGGTAAATGTATAGTGCTTTTACTACACTGCAGCTGCGTAAAGGTCCTGAAGATGTGTCTCCAGTGACCATGTGTGCCTGTAACACAGGCACAGGCACACATGGTCACTGGAGACACATCTTCTGGCCCTTTACGCAGCTACAGTGTAGTAAAAACACTATGCAGCAGTTTTATAAGCCGCTTGCGCCTCTTTTTCTACAACATTTCACTCAGTCACTTTTAGGCCAATGCTGCATCAAAACCCTGCGCCTGCTTGAAGCAGGCGCAAGGCTTGACGCAGCATTGGGGAGATAGGGCCCCCCAGAGCATTGCTGGAGCTGCGTCGTGCTTGCGACGCAGCTCCAGCAATGCGCTGCTTTTACGGCACAGATGCAGGACGCATCTGTGCCGTTTTTGCCACATGGTGCGCTGCATTGTAAATGCGGCGCACCATGGGTGGCGGAGCTGTGGCGCACAATTACTGGCGCTTCCCTGGGGATGCGCCAGTTATTGTAAATCTGCCCCTATACATTTAGCCAACGAGGGAGCACTTACTGATTAGACAGTAGAAAGTATTCGAGTTGAGTAGAGGTATTGCACAAAAAGGTGGCATCTTCGTGGACAAACACGCAGGGCGGGATTCATTTTGCCCCCTGTTAGACTCGTTTTTTGTGCCCTTCTGCCCTCTGTTAGACTCGTTTTTCCCTTGTTTTTCTGCCCTTCTGCCCTCTGTTAGATTCGTTTTTCCCTTGTTTTTCTGCCCTTCTGCCCACTGTTAGACTCGCTTTTTGTACCCTTATGCCCTCTGTTAGACTAGCGCCGAGACACCCAAGGGTATTTGGTTGTGCTCTATAAATGCCAGTAATAAATAAATAAATAAATAAATAAATCTCCGCCCGATGACACCTCGCTAAAAGCTAAAAACCTGGGTGTCTTGTGTGATGTTGATTTTTCTTTTAGACCCCAGATTGTAGGGCTGACAGGAAAGTGCTTTGGCGTTCTGAAAATGTTGCGTAAGTTTCTTCCCCTAATATCCCTTCAACACAAAAAAATTATTGTTCAGGCCTTGATAGGCTCGCGTCTTGATTACGCGAACGCTCTCTATCTAGGCCTTCCTAAATATCTGATAGCACGCTTGCAGGTTGTGCAGAACTCGGCTGCTAGAGCCATCTTTGGATTACCGCGAAGGGGTCGGAGTTGCGTGAGAGACTTCATTGGCTTCCGATCGCCAAGAGAGTCACTTTCAAGATCTTGACTCTGGCCTTTAAAGCTCTCCACTCGATTGGCCCAAATTGCCTTGGGAAACGGATGGCCTTCTATGCTCCCAGGAGGTCTTTACGGTTCGCTCTGCAGGCCAAAGCCGCTGTTCTCACCATTAGACGTGCTCGTACTGGAGGCCGCTCCTTCCGGTATCTGGCACCTCGTTGTTGGAACGAGCTTCCCTTCGCTTTGAGAACAGCCTCTAACTTGCTTGTTTTTCGAAAAGAATTAAAGACTTGGCTCTTCTCCCAGTAATTCTGTGCCGGCCTGCGCGGGGTGTTATTTGTGTACTTTTCTTCTATCTCTTTCTGCCAAAGCGCCGGGAAACTCCAAGGAGTAGCCGTGCGCTATAGAAGAGCCCTTTTATAACATATAACATAACAAATTTTTCCCTTGTTTTTCTGCCCTTCTGCCCACTGTTAGACTCGTTTTTTGTTTTTTTGTGCCTTTCTGCCCTCTGTTATTCCCTTGTTTTTGTGCCCTTCTGCCCTCTGTTAGACTCGTTTTTGTGCCCTTGGGCCCTCTGTTAGACTCGTTTTTCCCTTGTTTTTCTGCCCTTCTGTCCTCTGTTAGACTGTTTTTTTGTGCCCTTCTGCCCTCTGTTAGACTCGTTTTTCCCTTGTTTTTCTGCTCTTCAGGCCTTTGTGAGACTGCTTTTTGTGCCGTTCTGCCCTCTGCATCACCACGTCATCACTCAGTGCTACCCCAGCATCACTCAGCACCTCCACATTATCACTCAGCACCACCACATTATCACTCAGGACCACCACATTATCACTCAGCACCACCAGAGCACCACTCAGCACCACCACAGCACCACTCAGTGCCACCCCAGCATCACTCAGCACCACCACAGCATCACTCATCACCACCACATTATCACTCAGCACCACTCAGCACCACCACAGCATCACTCAGCACCACCACAGCACCACTCAGCACCACCACAGCACCACTCAGCACAACCACAGCACCACTCAGCGCCACCACAGCATCACTCAGCCCCACCACAGCACCACTCAGCACCACACCAGCATCACTCAGCACCATCCCAGTATCACTCAGCACCACCACAGCACCACTCAGCACCACCACAGCACCACTTAGCGCCACCCCAGCATCAATCTGCGCACCCATTCAACAACAACTGGTTCAAATATGTTCTCTCAATGTTTCAAGCTTTATTACAAATGTCACAAAAAGATGTTAATATTTCACTTCTGTACTTGGATTTTCGTCACAATAAAATACACTGAACATAATCTTCACAAAAGTTATTTACAAAAGTTTAAGCTATTGCCATTATAAATTAAAATACATTTTATTTAAGTATTAATTATTTAAAAAAAATTAAAAGCCATTGTAATTTGTAATATCAATACATCTAAGTCACGTAAATACAAAACATGTTGCATTACAAATGCTATAGGTGTCACATCACATTTGCGAAAGTTATAACTATTGGCATTGTAAATGACAAAGCTATTAATTTAGCTATTTTCAAAACCAATACATAAATTAAAAAAATTGTCATTTACAAGACCAATAGCTCAAACTTTCCTAATGCGAGACCTATTGCATTGCAAATGCTTGTTTTTATATCTGTCAGTGCTTCCTGTTGAGGTTTAATTTTCGTGACAGGTGCCTCATTGCCTACTTGTAACTATTCTCTGACCCTGCTTCAAGGGTCAGAGAATAGTTGCAAGTAGGCAACGAGGCGCCAGGAAGCACTTACAGGCTTACAGCAGCAGGTGCCCAAGTTGAAGTTAATTTCTTTGTAACCCTTTTGTAAAAGGTTACAAAAAATGAGCTTCAACTTTTGCACCTGCTGCTGTAACCCTGCAAGTGCTTGGCTGAAAATTCGTCCCCGCTGATTCTTCGGATTTTACCGCGATTTCGTGAGATTCGCGGATCGCGAAATCGCAGAAAATCTGCAAATTCCGCGAGCCGAACAAATTTTCAGCCCATGCTTACATAAAAGCCTTGTTTGCTATCCTGTCGGTTCTGCGTTGTGGAAAAAGAAGTTCTAGAGTTTGAGGCTTATGATGGCATCCAGGACAGTGGGAGGAATCTGCGACTCTTCCTGTGGTGGGTTGGAAAGCTCTATGGCCCACATGCATCATTGTTACATTTTGCGATTTCTTAATTGCAAAAATTAAGGAATCGCAATTGAGAAATCGCAAAATGCTATGCTTAAAAAAATCGCAATATTTTTTGCGATTCGGTATTTTTCCTTAATTGCGAATCACAATTTGCGAATCACAATTAAGGAAAACCCTTCCCATTGATTCCTATGGGCCAAAAGGCCCATAGGAATGAATGGGAAGGCATTCACATTTTGCGAATTTCAAATTGTGATTCGCAATCAAACATGGTTGCGATTCCTAAAATTGCGAAATGCATGATGCATTCCAAATTAGTCAATTGCATTCGCAAACGGCCGAAAATTGCGATTCGCACCGTTTGTGAATGCAATTGACTTTGATGCATGTGGGCCTATGTGCCTGCATTTGTCACACAACCAGTAGTCCAGACTGCAGAATGATGCTGGTGCACCTCTGTGATATTGGCTGCAGCCTTGGTGCAATCTGGTGCAGGAGGCGGACAATGGACTCCCTCCTGAACCTGTAATGGGCAATGACCTCCTCCTCCGTGAGGTCAAGGAGGGTAATCCCTGGTGGTATGTCCGCTCCCTTCTCCTGCGCTGTCTCCATGGTAATGGTGATGGTGGTGGTGGTGATGGTAATGGTGGTGATTACTTGGTGCTCCGAGCTGCAGTAGGAGTAAGTCTATGGTGCAGTTGAACTTCCAGGGTGAATTAGATATGTTCTGCTTTTATACCTTTGACATGCATCATTTTTACGCCTGGTTTTTCCATAGTGGTCAAAGTCTGACTATAGATTTGCCAAAGTAGCGTCATTTTTCCATATCATTGTAAATACAGTTATGTCAGGTCTGCCTGGCTTTTTAAGGGGGAACTCCTACCTTGCATATCATTATCGGTAACTGCTGCATCCGAATCTGGCGCTGTGAAAAATAGGCACAGGAGATGAAGAAGTGCTCTAGCATCACTTTGTAAATATGGTGCCAAAATAAAACATGACACAAAATCGAAACAATTTGACTGTGGGGATTTAGCTCCTTGTAAATATGCCCCATTGTGTCTTAATATGTTTTCTAAGGATTGCTCCTACTACCGGAAACTGTGGCATGCGAATGGAACAAGCACAGTCCATATTTGTGGACTCTCCTCTATTGCCTTTATCAAGAGAGTTGCCAACCCAGAGCTCGTCCTACCCTTCACAGCCTTTACGTGGAGCAACCTCTGGTGATTCTCCACAGGAAGCAGATTATGGGTACAATAAAAAAAATAGACTTCCAGTTACAAATGCTTCTCCAAGTGTAGAATTGATCAACTATTAGAACATTGGAATGTTTGGAGCTCCATTGAAAACAATGGCGTGCTCTGGGCTTATAATGGCTGGTATAAGCCTGGAGCTCCAACATTCCAATGTTTCTTTGTTCACAGCTCTGGCTGTGAACAAAGGCTTCAGGGTACCTGAGGGGATTCCAATCCCCTCACACTCCCAAAAGGCTTTGTTTTTTTTTGTTAGAACATTCTGTCCTCTAGTGACAAAATGTTCTAATAGCCTTATAGCCCTTCGTAGATGGGCTATACCGCTTTTAAAGTCCCTCTCCCTTGTCAAAGGCCCTTGCCTTCGGCTCGGGGCCTTTAACGCTGGAGAGGGCCTTTAATAGCTGGTATAGCCCTCTACGGCGGGCTATAAGGCTATATTGAATTCATTTTCTCTAAACGTTCGATCTTGTGTCCGAATTGCTTCCATTGTCAAAAAAAGACATGGATAAAGCGAGCGAACACCATTCATGTGCGTGCACAGTCCGATTCTGTCTGTTCCTAAGGCCCGCAGGGCAGTCTCTCTCTTTCAATGTATACAACAAATGCATGTTCCTTTAATAAGTGTTTTCTACAGGACTACAAACAATTCACAACCTTTAGATTCAGAAAGCTGAGCAATGCAAGTTTACAGAATATTTAATCACAAACAGATTCCAGACTATAATTTAAACGCAAACAGTATTTCTGCGTTCTTAAGAATAGTTACATTCCCCTTTTACGGTGCGATAATTTATTTTCAAACTATTTGAAATAACTACCTTTTTTCTATTTTGTTTGTGCAAGTGACCTCAAGTCCACCTGTAGTGGATTGATTTTCTCTTAAATTTATGACCTCCAAAGAAAAAGCCCGGTTGTCCTTTCTCTGGTGGCTAGTAAATCAACCTGGTTTGCTGTAGTGGAGAGCGAGGTAGCTTTTAATCTAGTATCAATTATTTTCAATCAGTCAGTGCAAACCTTTACTCATGCTGCAAGAAGCACATGGACGCGTTTCTGACTACTGTGAGATTTCTCTCGTCTCTCGTAATTGTTCGTGAGAAAGAAGACATATTTCACAAGTGACGTTAGTCACAAATGTTAAATACAGCCGGGATCTTGACGCAGATATGGTGTGTAATACATCAAGACTGCGTGTTTCTTTCCCATCAATAACCAGTTAAATTTGTGTTAACTGTACCAGTTGCAGTTCCAAGTGCTCCTGTATTTACAGATGCAGTTATTTCCGAGTCACGATAACTCAAACTGCAGGATACTGTTAACGCAACAGATTTGAACAACTTCTTTCATATGCCTTTAGTAGGGTTTCTCAAGCCCCCTGGCCCTACCAGGGTTACCAGGACATGGATGCAATCTAATGAATGCATTCACAATGCTTTCCCAGGTACTCTGCCAAGGGACCACCCACATTTCTTCGCTGGGTAAATTGTGTAATTAAACTCCTAATTTCGTGAGAAGACTCATGTCTTTTTTTGGCATTTTTTATCTTTCAACTATGTGTTTAAAGTTCTACCTTTCAAGCACAAGATGAATATAGATTCAAGAGATACGTCAGACTCAGCAAAATATTTTATTTAGCACTGCGTGGTTCTCCAGGTCAAACTACCTGCTAGCATACCTGAATGACACCTCATTGCCATGAACTTTCATTTTTTACACAAAGTGGAGATCCACAGGTCACAAGTTTGAGTCCAAGCAAGCCGGATCAGCCTTTAACGTCATACAAGTCCATAAATGATGAACAATAAATGGAGAACTGGCAACACCTGTTATTAAGAGATTATGAAACTATATTATTATAAAATGAGGTGCTATTGTTATATGCAGGAACAGAACTCCAGTAAGGAGGGTGAAAAAGGGAGGCTGATATGTGTGTTCAAGACCCTCAAGGCAGGTGTCACTCGCCAACAGCAGATGAGTTTCAGATGTATAGAATGTACACCATTCTGCTCAGTTCGAAAGCAAATGAAAAGCTAAAGAAAACAGTATAGACAGGTAAGGGAGAAAAATGTTTGTTCGTCTACTAACAATTTATATAAATGGACCTAGATTCAGATGTAAAAACCAAGCTTTAACCACTTCGCTGCTAGGCCTTTTCCCCTCCTGTGCTGAGCCCTTTTTTGGTAATTTGGGGTAGTGCGTGCTTAGGCCCCTGTAACTTTTTGACCACATAAGGTATCCACGCCAGATTTGCATCCTTTTCTTCCAACATCATGTGGATTCCAAAGGCGCCCAGGGTTTGTGGATTCCCTTGGAGGGGTCCCAGAAATTAACCAAAATATAGTGAATTTTTTGTTTTTTTCAGAAAAATGGGAAAAACGGGCTGCAAATGAAAGCCTCTGGGTTTTTCCTTGAAAATGGTATCAAAAAAGGGTTTGTGGGGCTGAAATTTCCGTTTTCTTAGCTTTCAGGGAATGACAGTCTTTTGTCAGAGAACCAACATTTTTTACACAGTTTTGGCATTTTTCTGGGACATAGCCTATTTTTGGTATTTTTAGAGATTTCCACCTCCTTCCAGTTAATGGTAGAAAAGAGTATGAAAGCAATAATGGATCCTAGAAAGCTGTACATTTTCGAAAAGTAAACAAAATTCTGAATTCAGAAAGGGGTCATTTGTCTAAATCCATGAAGGATTCTTTATCGAAACTAACAGTTAAATCTTGGAATAATAGAAAATTTGTTGAAAAAAACAACCTTTTGTTTTAACGTTTTCACCTATACCTTTTTCTAATCTAGACAGCTCTTGGAAAACAATACACCGTTACATCCGTTAGACCTTCCTGGTTGTGAGGATATATAGGACTTGTAGTTTCACCAAGAACCCGGCGAACCCAGATCCAAAAACTGAGCAGCAACTTGCAATGTTTTTTTTTCTTTTACTGGGTATAGAGCACTTTGTCTTGGAAAATGTATACATGGAAAAATCTGTATGAAAGACACCTATGTATTTCTGAATTGGGTACAAAATATAGAGTTCAGAAACAGTATATAATTGCACATTTTCAAAATTAGGAATACTCATACTAGCTTGAGAATTATTGGTCATTTTTCAAAAACATTTTTTTTTCACACAATGTCTGTCATTGAAAGGGAGAAATGCAAGAAAGCTCAATTGGTAATAACAGTTGATTTACAAATCTGAATTACCCGAAGTCTCCCGATAAAAACTGTACCTCACTTGTATGGGTCGGCCTTGTGCCTGCGATAGGAAACGGCGCAAAATGCAACGTGGTCACACCTCAATTTTGCAGTTACAAATTGACCCTTTTATGGCAAAGTGCCTACCTGTAGTTTTTGCACCCTAGCTCAGCCGGCACCTAGGGAAACCTAGCAAACCTATACATTTTTGGAAAGTAGACACCCAGGGGAAATTAGGATGGGGTGACTCGACTGCCTAACACCAGGTTTTGTTACCCAGAATCCCTTGCAAAATTTAGAATTTGACAAAAAAAATGAATTTTCCTCACATTTCTGTGGTGGAAAGTTCTGGAATCTGCGTGGATCAACAAATTTCCACCCACCCAGCGTTCCCCCAGGTCTCCTGAGAAAAATGGTACCTCACTTGCGTGGGTAGGCATAGTGGCTGCGACACGAAAAAGCGCAAAACGCAACGTGGTTGCACCTCAATTTCCCAGTGAAATCTTGTGCTTTTTGGACAAAGAGACTACCTTTTGTTTTTGAGTCCTAGCTCTGCCAGCACCTAGGGAAACCTAGCAAACCAATACATTTTTAAAAACTAGACACGCGGGGAAATTCAGGATGGGGTGACTCGTATGCCTACCCCCAGGTTTTGTTACCCAGAATCCCTTGCAAAGCTAAAAATATGACAAAAAAACACATTTTCCTCACATTTCTGTGGTGGAAAGTTCTGGAACCTGCGTGGATCAACAAATTTCCACCCACCCAGCGTTCCCCCAGGTCTCCTGAGAAAAATGGTACCTCACTTGCGTGGGTAGGCATAGTGGCTGCGACACGAAAAAGCGCAAAACGCAACGTTGTTGCACCTCAATTTCACAGTGAAATGTTGCGCTTTTTGGACAAAGAGACTACCTTTTGTTTTTGAGCCCTAGCTCTACCAGCACCTAGGGAAACCTAGCAAACCTATACATTTTTGAAAAGTAGACACCCAGGGGAATTCAGGATAGGGTGACTCGTCTGCCTACCCCCAGGTTTTGTTACCCAGAATCCCTTGCAAAGCAAAGAATTTGACAAAAAAACACATTTTCCTGACATTTCTGTGGCGGAAAGTTCTGGAATGTGCGTGGATCAACAAATTTCCACCCATCCAACGTTTCCCCAGGTCTCCCAAAAACAATGGTACCTCACTTGCGTGGGAAGGCATAGTGGCTGCGACAGGAAACAGCGCAAAACGCAACGTGGATGCACCTCAATTTCCCAATGAAATCTTGCCCATTTTGGAGGAAAAGACTAACTTTTGTTTTTGAGCCTTGCTCTGCCAGCACCTAGGGAAACCTAGCAAATCTATACATTTTTGAAAACTAGCCACCCAGGGAAATTCAGGATTGGGTGACTCCTCTTCCTACCGCCAGGTTTTGTTACCCAGAATCACTTGCAAAGTTAAAAATATGACAAAAAAAACATATTTTCCTCACATTTCTGTGGTGGAAAGTTCTGGAATCTGCGTGGATCAACGAATTTCCACCAACCCAGCGTTCCCCTAGGTCCCCCCCAAAAAATGGTACCTCACTTACGTTGTTAGGCATAGTGGCTGCAACATGAAACAGCGCAAAACGCAACGTGGTTGCACCTCAATTTCACAGTGAAATCTTACGCTTTTTGGACAAAGAGACTACCTTTTGTTTTTGAGCCCTAGCTCTGCCAGCACCTAGGGAAACCTAGCAAACCAATATATTTTTGAAAAGTAGACACCCAGGGAAATTCAGGATGGGGTGACTCGTCTGCCTACCCTCAGGTTTTGTTACCCAGAATCCCTTGCAAATCTAAGAATTTGACCAAAAAAACACATTTTCCTCACATTTCTGTAGTGGAAAGTTCTGGAATCTGCGTGGATCAACAAATTTCCACCCACCCAGCGTTCCCCCAGGTCTCCCAAGAAAAATTGTATCTCACTTGCGTGGGTAGGCATAGTGGCTGCGACAGGAAACAGCGCAAAACACAACGTGGTCACAACTCAATTTTGCAGTAAAATTGTGCCCTTTTTGGGCAAAGAGACTACCTTTTGTTTTCGAACCCTAGCTCTGCCGGCACCTAGGGAAACCTAGCAAACCTATACATTTTTAAAAAGTAGACACCCAGGGGAATTCAGGATGGGGTCACTCGACTGCGTAACCCCAGGTTCTCTTACCCAGAATCCCTTGCAAAGCTAAGAAATTGGGAAATAAAAAGCATTTTCCTCACATTTCTGTGGTGGAAAGTTCCGGAATCTGCGTGGATCAACAAATTTCCACCCACCCAGCGTTCCCCCAGGTTTCTCGAGAAAAATGGTATCTCACTTGCATGGGTAGGCATAGTGGCTGCGTCAGGAAACAGCGCAAAACACAACGTGGTCACAACTCAATTTTTCAGTGAAATCGTGCCCTTTTCGGGCAAAGAGACTACCTTTTGTTTTTGAACCCTAGCTCTGCCGGCACCTAGGGAAACCTAGCAAACCTATATATTTTTGAAAAGTAGACACCCAGGGGAATTCAGGATGGGGTCACTCGACTGCCTAACCCCAGGTTCTCTTACCCAGAATCCCTTGCAAATCTAAGAAATTGGGAAAAAAACGCATTTTCCTCACATTTCTGTGGTGGAAAGTCCTGGAATCTGCGTGGATCAACAAATTTCCAACCACTCAGCGTTCCCCCAGGTCTCCTGAGAAAAATGGTATCTCACTTGCCTGGGTCTGAATAGTGCCTGCGACAGGAAACAGCGCAAAACGCAACGTGGTCACAACTCAATTTTTCTGTAAAATTGTGCCCTTTTTGGGCTAAGAGACTACCTTTTGTTTTTGAACCCTAGCTCTGCCGGCACCTAGGGAAACCTAGCAAACCTATATATTTTTGAAAAGTAGACACCCAAGGGAATACAGGATCGGGTGAACCAACTGCCTACCCCCAGGTTCCCTTACCCAGAATCCCTTGCAAAGCTAAGAAATTGGAAAAAAAGGCATTTTCCTCAAATTTCTGTGGTGGAAAGTTCCGGAATCTGCGTGGATCAACAAATTTTCACCAACCCAGCGTTCCCCCAGGTCTCTTGAAAAAAATGCTACCTCACTTGCCTGGGTCTGAATAGTGCCTGCGACAGGAAACAGCGCAAAACGCAACGTGGTCACAACTCAATTTTTCAGTGAAATTGTGCTCTTTTTGGGCAAAGAGACTACCTTTTGTTTTTGAACCCTAGCTCTGCCGGCACCTAGGGAAACCTAGCAAACCTATATATTTTTGAAAAGTAGACACCCAGGGAAATTCAGGATGGGGTGACTCGACTGCCTACCCCCAGGTTCTCTTACCCAGAATCCCTTGCAAAGCTAAGAAATTGGAGAAAAAAAACGCATTTTCCTCACATTTATGTGGTGGAAAGTTCCGGAATCTGCGTGGAACAACAAATTTCCACCCACCCAGCGTTCCCCCAGGTCTCCTGAGAAAAATGGTATCTCACTTCCGTGGGTAGGCATAGTGGCTGCGACAGGAAACAGCGCAAAACGCAACATGCTCACAACTCAATTTTTCCGTGAAATTGTGCCCTTTTTGGGCAAAGAGACTACCTTTTGTTTTGGAACCCTAGCTCTGCCGGCACCTAGGGAAACCTAGCAAACCTATATATTTTTGAAAAGTAGACACCCAGGGGAATTCAGGATGGGGTCACTCGACTGCCTAACCCCAGGTTCTCTTACCCAGAATCCCTTGCAAATCTAAGAAATTGGGAAAAAAACGCATTTTCCTCACATTTCTGTGGTGGAAAGTCCTGGAATCTGCGTGGATCAACAAATTTCCAACCACCCAGCGTTCCCCCAGGTCTCCTGAGAAAAATGGTATCTCACTTGCCTGGGTCTGAATAGTGCCTGCGACAGGAAACAGCGCAAAACGCAACGTGGTCACAACTCAATTTTTCTGTAAAATTGTGCCCTTTTTGGGCTAAGAGACTACCTTTTGTTTTTGAACCCTAGCTCTGCCGGCACCTAGGGAAACCTAGCAAACCTATATATTTTTGAAAAGTAGACACCCAAGGGAATACAGGATGGGGTGAACCAACTGCCTACCCCCAGGTTCCCTTACCCAGAATCCCTTGCAAAGCTAAGAAATTGGAAAAAAAGGCATTTTCCTCAAATTTCTGTGGTGGAAAGTTCCGGAATCTGCGTGGATCAACAAATTTTCACCAACCCAGCGTTCCCCCAGGTCTCTTGAAAAAAATGCTACCTCACTTGCCTGGGTCTGAATAGTGCCTGCGACAGGAAACAGCGCAAAACGCAACGTGGTCACAACTCAATTTTTCAGTGAAATTGTGCTCTTTTTGGACAAAGAGACTACCTTTTGTTTTTGAACCCTAGCTCTGCCGGCACCTAGGGAAACCTAGCAAACCTATATATTTTTGAAAAGTAGACACCCAGGGAGATTCAGGATGGGGTGACTCGACTGCCTACCCCCAGGTTCTCTTACCCAGAATCCCTTACAAAGCTAAGAAATTGGAGAAAAAAAACGCATTTTCCTCACATTTATGTGGTGGAAAGTTCCGGAATCTGCGTGGAACAACAAATTTCCACCCACCCAGCGTTCCCCCAGGTCTCCTGAGAAAAATGGTATCTCACTTCCGTGGGTAGGCATAGTGGCTGCGACAGGAAACAGCGCAAAACGCAACATGCTCACAACTCAATTTTTCTGTGAAATTGTGCCCTTTTTGGGCAAAGAGACTACCTTTTGTTTTGGAACCCTAGCTCTGCCGGCACCTAGGGAAACCTAGCAAACCTATATATCTTTGAAAAGTAGACACCCAGGGGAATTCAGGATGGGGTGACTCGACTGCCTACCCCCAGGTTCTCTTACCCAGAATCCCTTGCAAAGCTAAGAAATTGGAGAAAAAAACGCATTTTCCTCACATTTCTGTGGTGGAAAGTTCCGGAATCTGCGTGGATCAACAAATTTCCTACGACCCAGCGTTCCCCCAGATCTCCCAATAAAAATGGTACCTCACTTGCGTGGGTAGGCATAGTGGCTGCGACAGGAAATGGTTCAAATTGTACGGTGGTGAATTTACAATACCAAATTGAGTTTTTGGCCCGGGGCTCGTGGTATTCTTTGGAAAGTACCAAACCCAAACAGTTCTGAAAAGTAGACCCCCGGGGGAGTCCAGGGAGTAATGGCATGCGTGGGTCCCCGAACGTTTTCTTACCCAGAACACCTTGCAAACCTTAAAATTAGGTAAAATAATGACTTTTCCAAAAAATTTTGCGTGGGATCACCGTGCCGGCAAAATTGTCCTACCACCCAGCGCTCCCCTTGTCCTCCCGAGTAAAAGGATACCTCACTTATGTGTGTGCCCCAAAGCAGAACAGGCCAAAAATGAATGTTGAAAAAAGTAGTATTTAAGTGTTACAAATTAAGCCCTCCTGCCTTAGTCACAGGCCTTTGGCCCACCCACACAAGTGAGGTATCATTTTACTCGGGAGAACAAGGGGAACGCAGGGTGGTAGGACATTTGTGCCGAAACGGCGATCCCACGCAAAAATGTAGGGAAAACTGTTTTTTTAACCTAAATTGATGGTTTGCAGGGATTTCTGGGTAGGAAACCATTGGGGGGCCCACGCATGCCATACCTCCCTGGACTCCCCCGGGTGTCTAGTTTTCAGAACTGTTTGGGTTTGGTAGTTTCCAAAGATGCCCGCCGAGCCCCGGTCCAAAAACTCAGTCCCCCCCCCCAAAAAAAGAAGGTAATCTTGCTATTGG
Source organism: Lissotriton vulgaris (assembly GCF_964263255.1). NCBI lineage: Eukaryota > Metazoa > Chordata > Amphibia > Caudata > Salamandridae > Lissotriton > Lissotriton vulgaris. The sequence goes on along the minus strand of NW_028240796.1, from coordinate 1,098,040 downwards.
TTATTGTAATGTCTCCACCGTACGATTTGGACCTTTTCCTGTTGCAGCCACTATGCCTACCCACGCAAGTGAGGTACCATTTTTATCGGGAGACCTGGGGGAACGCTGGGTGGGAGGAAATTTGTGTGAGCCCAGTGACGCCACGCTTTCCCACACAAAAAAAAGTGTGTAAAAACTGATTTTAACATCAAAAATTGAGGTTTGCAAGGGATTCTGGGTAAAGGAACGTTGGAGGATCCACGTAAGCCATACCTCCTTGGAAACCCCCGGGTGTCTACTTTTCAGAAATGTGTGGGTTTGGTAGGTTTCCCTACATGGCCGTCTCGCACGGGGCCAAAAACCCAGGTAACCCCTCTTGCAAAAGCTGGTGGTATTGAATGTCAAGCACCACTGCACACACACCACCAGCCAAGCACCACTGCACACACACAACCAGCCAAGCACCAGTCCATGCAGCCCACCAGCCAACCACCAGTGCACACACACCACCAGCCAAGCACCAATCCTTGCACTCCACCAGCCAAGCACCATCCACTCACACTGCCATCCAAGCACCTAACCATGCACTCCGCCTGCCAAACAAAAATCCACACACACCACCAGCCAAGCGCCAGTCCACGCACACCGCCATCCAAGCACCAGCCTGCACACACCACAATCACATTTAGAATTATTCTTTTAAAAAAACACTAAACAAATGGAAATACCTACAAATCAGCTTACACAAATTCTAAAACTAAACACAATGCACTAAAGCCAAACCTTGAAACAAACCAGATTTTTTTACAGAATACAGACCAGGCAATTCACTTTACAGCTCATTAAAACTCCCAAAACTTCTTTTTCGTGTGGTAAGATTTAAAACAAGATGACAGACACAATCCAGGCTCAGAAGGACAGTCAGGGCAGTGCATACGAGACTCCTTCCGCATGACTATTCGCCAACAGACTCTGCATCTTCTAGTCGGAAAGTCTTTTGCGGTAGTGGGAGGAATGAATTCAGCAAAGTGGCGATCTTTCAATCATTCTGAAAAGATGGGAAGTGATTGAACAAGAGACCGTTTTCAAAAATGTGTTTTTTGACAAACCATTGTTTGCACACACTAGATCCAGGAACATTAAAGAGATATTAAAACATTCTCAGATCAATACAGGCAACGCCCGACACAGAGGCATGGTAAAGTGCCACAACTGTGGTCATTGCGGCAACGTAATGACAGGGGATGTGTTCACACACCCACAGACAGGCAAGAGCATACAACTCAGACACACGTCAGACTGCAATACTAGCATAGTAGTCTATGCCATCAAATGCCCTTGCGGGCTGGTATATGTGGGTAAAACCACAAGAAAGGTTAAGGTCCGCATAACGGAACACAAGAGTCTGATAAGAACGTGCAATCCTAAATCTAAATCTAACTTAGCAATGCATTGGCAAGAGAGACAGCACACTATCCCACAATTGCGTTTCACAGTGCTAGAAAGTATAAATCAGGAGGTACATGCTGACACCAATCGCCAATTATCACAAAGGGAGACATACTGGATCCGCAGTTTGAATACGCTAGAACCGAATGGACTTAATGACAAAATTGAATTTGCATGTTTTCTGTAATAAGTATATGTATTCAGTTGTATATTGTTATTATCAGCGACAGTTTGTATAGCAGCTTTGTCATAACCAGCACTCACTTAACTGTAGACATTTTTATTATTTAGTTCACGCATCTTTTGACACACCATTCCCTTTAGTCACATACTTGTCTCATTTCAGTTTATCATTTTTACATTTAGTTCACGCATTTTTTGTTTCACCATTTACTAATGTCACAAACTTGTGCCATTAGGTTCTCTACTTCTTTAGAGTCGCCGGTCACATGCGCTATTTGACTAGGCTAACATGGCGCCCGCTGCAAGGTTCAGGTCACAGAATCCGTTTTCAGTGTTTACACGGAAGCGGTTGTTCACGCATAAGAAAGAGATAGAGACGGCGTCTTTGAGCGCAAGAGGACGAGGCAGAGACAAGTTCCAGGCAGCGAGGTAAATAGAGGCACGGAGGCGGGCTAAGGGCGGAGGCATGACAATGACCCGTTAGCGGGATACTAATGGTACCGTGTGTGTTTCCTTTCAGTTGAACATTACGAACAGGCAGGTCCCTTTGAAGCTTATTTCCAGGGGAGAACGTTTGCTGGCATAGGTAGGCGGCAGTTGGTTTTTTGGTTGTTGATTTTTGTTTATGGCATTTCTCAGAACTGGTCAGCACGGATAGTTATCATGTTGCTTTACCATTTAGGAATTGCATACTTGTCACCATACAGTCGTAAACAGCATCAAGTCAGGTACACGTTCTTTTATATTTATATTTTTTGGACACGATTACAGAGTGACACGTGGTGATCATCACACCTTGCTTTCAGACACATTGGTGAAGGCACAGCTAAGCTTGTACTCGTTTTGACAAACTTGCATTAGAGGTGATATGCACATGAGGTGGAGTCAGGGGCTCCCATACTCCTAAATTCTGATTATTGTTACTATGTTGATTTTGATTACAGTATTCCCCTGATGAAGGTATTGTTATAACGAAATGCATTGGGATTTACTGAAAAAGATGGATGGATGTACATGAAGTAATGTACCAAGATAGAAGAATAAAGCACAAGAAAAAGAAAACTACAAATAAAACGGATGTTCTTCAGTTGATTGGTTTTTTGTTTCCTGATGCAAAGGAATATGAACAAAGTTTTTGTTGCATGAATTCTTATATTAATATTTGATATTATACATCACTGTGGTCTATAGAGCACCCCTCGGGGGCTTGTGAAAAGTGCGTCGTTTTCAAACAGTTTCTGTTTGTGTTACATGATCTTTCAATCTAGCCACATCCTCCACCACTCCAAATCTAGGAACACTTGCCTGCTCCACTAGTACAAGGCTGCCTATTACAGACTCCTGAAACTTAACAAAAGGCATCTTCGACTCAGGACAAGACTTCTTGAACACAACAAAAGCATTGAAGGATGCCAAATGGAAAAAATAAATAGCCAACTTCTTGTACCAAATGTAAGCCTTTCGAACAGCATCATAAGGTTCCAACCTCTGATCTACTCTGTCAACACCACCCATGTACTTATTGTAATCTACAATGCACACAGGTTTGCACACTTCAGCAACCTGACCCTAAACAGGCAGAGGTACAGTACTTTCGTCATGGATAGTAGTCAGCATGTACACATCTCTCTTGTCTGAAAACTTCAGAGCCAGAAGCTCCCCACATCGCAATGCAGTAGACTGTCCCCGCACAAGCCTTTTGCAAACAAGTTCCTTTGGGAAACCTTTCCGGTTACTGCGCATTGTGCCACAAGCAACAGTGCCCACTTTGGCCAACTCCTTAAACAACCGCACACCAGTGTAGAAGTTATCTACATACAAATGGTGGCCTTTGTTAAATAATCCTCTACCTAGTTCCCACACAATTTTCTCAGTCACTCCAAAAGTGGAAGGACAACCAGGAGGGTTAATGCTGGACTCCTTACCAGTGTACACCCTGAAATTGTAGACATATCCAGTCTCACTGTCACACAACATATACAGTTTGATTCCATAGCGTGCCCTCATACTAGGAATGTACTGCCTAAAAACCAAGCAGCTCTTGAACAATAGCAAAGACTCATCCACTGCAATTTCTTTTCCAGGAGCAAAGATCTCAGAAAAATGATCAACAAAGTGATCAAGGACAGGCCGAATTTTAAACAGACGGTCACAATCAGGGTGATTGCGTGCCAAGGCTAAACCATTATCAACAAAATGCATCATCCGAAGAAGAAGCAAAAACCGATCACGACTTATGACTGCTGGAAATATAGCTGTTGTCATCAAGGGACTAGTGGACCAATATGAAGACATTGATGGCTTCCTTAGCAAGCCCATCAAAAAAGTTAATCCCAAAAACCTCTTCATCTCTTCAACATTTGTGGGAGTCCACAGGGTAGCTCTAGAATGGGGCTTAAGACTGGCACTGTTGTCCCTCAAAAACTGTTCTGCATACAAATTGGTTTGCTCAACAATCTCTTGCAAAAACACATCACCAATAAACTACTGAAAAAAAGTGTATTGGCTGAAAATTCTCAGTATTCACTCTACACCAAGGAACACCAGTGAACTCTGGCAATGCCGGCTGCACCATGCCAGGGGGGAACCCAGAGGCCATCCCCATCAACGGAGGGAGCAGCAACCCCAGCCTGCAGACCAGAAGCCACTTGTTGCTGTACACGTACGGGAAGCCTAACAGCCACAGATACTTCTGGCTGCACATCACCAACAGGAAACATAGCATCCCCAGAAGGCTCTTGCTGCACTACACCACCGGGAAACAAAGCAGGTCCAGATGCATCTTGCCGCTCTACAATAATGGGAAGCCTAACAGCCCCAGATGCCTCTTGCAGCACTTCACCAACGGGAAGCCCAGTAGCCTGAGAAGCTTCTTGCTGCACTACACCACCGTAAAACAAATCAGGCCCTGATGCATCTTGCCGCTCTACAACAATAGGAGGCCTAACAGAACCAGATGCCTCTTGGAGCACCACAGCAATGTGAAGCCTTTTGGGCGCAGGCTGCAGCCCACCTGCCTCATGCCGACGTAAAAAGAAAGGAAACCTTGCAGCCCTAGGAAGCAGCACAGATGCCTCTTGGCCCACTACCGGCGCACCAATATTCTCCGCCACCATAGGCACTTCATCAGCACTAGAAGAAGATTCATCATCCGATGATGATGAATCCAGGCAAAGAGAAAACTCACTGCCTGAATCTTCTCCACCAACCTCCAGCTCCGAATCGGAGTCAGTCTCTGAACCATCTTCAGAGGAAGACTCAAAAAGCAAACCAAGAACCTGCTGAGCAGTAATCCTGTGACTACCCATTATCCTTACAAAGCAAGAAGACAGCACACACAAGTGAACAACAACCTACACTGTGCAAAGTAAGAAGTAAACAAGGTAACGCTTTCACACAAAGATCAATACAATCCAAAACAATTTCACTCTTACCAAATACAGCTACACTCACCAGCACCTACTCTGCTGAGACACAGCAAAAAGAAATGATTTCGCACTAGAAAGAAAAGAAAAAAAAACAGATTAGAAATCAAAGTGCACATCAAACACTAATGCTGAAGAAAAAAATAAAACACAGAGCCACACAAACTGCTATAAGTACAACCTTTTTCAAAAAGACAAACATCAAGGGAAAGTAGTACAAAATACATTCACTTACCAAGCACAAGCAACTACACAAGCTGCAAAACCAGCAGAAACAGACCCGCAACCTACAACAATTCAAACAGCAAAAGCTTGGAACAAGACAAAAATAGAGAAGATAAAAAAATTACTACCACATTTCACAAACAATATAACAATTGAAAAAACCACACACAAATTTGCCCCCCAAATTTACATTCGCACAGAGGGGCCATCAAATAGGGCAAAGACCAATTGGGATTAGATGAGGTTTAACATCAAGACACTGGTTAATTTTTTGAATTTATTTTACTGCCTAACCCCTTTGGTGCCAGTCGGTCTTTCGCTCCTACCAGTACCCTCATCACACGGGGGCAGTAAGGACATTCATACACCTTTCGTACGTGTGACACATACAAATCATTCACACCACCAGCCGCGGACCCATCATATTACAACACTCACACCAGCAGACAGCGCCATTCAAGGGCCCATCACTTTCACACACCCAAATATCTGCCACAGCAACTACACAAAATGATGGACTGAGTAGAGTGTCACTCAACTAGCAGTGTGTGTAGTGACCAACAGAAAGTAGGTACTCACACACCACCAGCCGAGCGCCAGTCCACCCACGCCACCATCCAAGCGACAGACCATGCACACCGCCATCCAAACACCACTCAGCGCACACCGACAGCCAAGAACCACTCCACACACACCGCCAGCCAAGCACGACTCCGTGCATAGACAGCCAAGTACCACTCCACGCACACCATCCAGCCAAGTACCACTCCACACACACCATCCAGCCAAACGCCACTCCACGCACACCATCCAGCCAAGCAGCACTCTGTGCACAGACAGCCAAGAACCACTCCACGCACACCATCCAGCCAAGCGCCACTCCACACACACCACCAGCCAAGCACCACTCCACTCACACTGCAAGTCAAGCGCCACTCCACGCACACCGCAAGCCAAGCGCCACTCCACGCACACCGCAAGCCAAGCACCACTCCACGCACACCGCATGCCAAGCACCACTCCACGCACACCATCCAGCCAAACGCCACTCCACACACACCTCCAGCCAAGCACCACTCCGTGCACAGACAGCCAAGCGCCACCCCACGCACACCACCAGCCAAGCACCACTCCACGCACACCGCAAGCCAAGCGCCACTCCACGCACACCGCAAGCCAAGCACCACTCCACGCACACCGCATGCCAAGCACCACTCCACGCACACCATCCAGCCAAACGCCACTCCACACACACCTCCAGCCAAGCACCACTCCATGCACAGACAGCCAAGCGCCACTCCACACACACCTCCAGCCAAGCACCACTCCGTGCACAGACAGCCAAGCGCCACTCCACGCACACCACCAGCCAAGCACCACTCCACGCACACCGCAAGCAAAGCGCCACTCCACGCACACCGCAAGCAAAGCACCACTCCGTGCACAGACAGCCAAGTACCACTCAACGCACACCATCCAGCCATGCGCAACTCCACACACACCGCCAGCTAAGCAGCACTCCATGCACAGACAGCCAAGTTCCACTCCACGCACACCATCCAGCCAAGCGCCACGCCACACACACCGCCAGCCAAACACCACTCCACACACACCACCAGCCAAGCACCACTCCATGCACAGACAGCCAAGTACCACTCCACGCACACCATCCAGCCAAGCACCACTCCACACACACCGCCAGCCAAGCACCACTCCACGCACACCGCAAGCCAAGTGCCACTCCACGCACACCGCAAGACAAGCACCACTCCACGCACACCGCAAGCCAAGCACCACTCCACGCACACCATCCAGCCAAGCGCCACTCCACACACACCACCAACCAAGCACCACTCCGTGCACAGACAGCCAAGTACTACTCCACGCACACCATCCAGCCATGCGCCACTCCACACACACCACCAGCCAAGCAGTACTGCATGCACAGACAGCCAAGTACCACTCCATGCACACCATCCAGCCATGCGCCACTCCACACACACCGCCAGCCAAGCACCACACCGCAAGCCAAACACCACTCCACGCACACCGCCAGCCAAGCACCACTCCACACACACTGCCAGACAAGCAGCACTCCGTGCACAGACAGCCAGCCAAGCAGCACTCCGTGCACAGACAGCCAAGAACCTCTCCACGCACACCATCCAGCCAAACACCACTCCACACACACCGCCAGCCAAGCACCACTCCGTGCACAGACAGCCAAGCGCCACTCCACGCACAACACCAGCCAAGCGCCACTCCACGCACACCACCAGCCAAGCACCACTCCACGCAAACCGTAAGCCAAGCGCCACTCCACGCACACCGCCAGCCAAGCACCACTCCATGCACACAGCAAGCAAAGCGCCACTCCACGCACACCGCAAGCAAAGCGCCACTCCACGCACAGACAGCCAAGTACCACTCCACGCACACCCCCAGCCAAGCACCACTCCACGCACACCGCAAGCCAAGCGCCACTCCACGCACACCGCCAGCCAAGCACCACTCCACGCACACCGCCAGCCAAGCACCACTCCACGCACACCGCAAGCAAAGCGCCACTCCACGCACATCGCAAGCAAAGCACCACTCCGTGCACAGACAGCCAAGTACCACTCAACGCACACCATCCAGCCATGCGCAACTCCACACACACTGCCAGCTAAGCAGCACTCCATGCACAGACAGCCAAGTTCCACTCCACGCACACCATCCAGCCAAGCGCCACGCCACACACACCGCCAACCAAACACCACTCCACACACACCACCAGCCAAGCACCACTCCATGCACAGACAGCCAAGTACCACTCCACGCACACCATCCAGCCAAGCGCCACTCCACACACACCGCCAGCCAAGCACCAGTCCACGCACACCGCAAGCCAAGCGGCACTCCACGCACACCGCAAGCCAAGCACCACTCCACGCACACCGCAAGCCAAGCACCACTCCACGCACACCATCCAGCCAAGCGCCACTCCAAACACACCACCAGCCAAGCACCACTCCGTGCACAGACAGCCAAGTACTACTCCACGCACACCATCCAGCCATGCGCCACTCCACACACACCGCCAGCCAAGCAGTACTGCATGCACAGACAGCCAAGTACCACTCCATGCACACCATCCAGCCATGCGCCACTCCACACACACTGCCAGCCAAGCACCACACCGCAAGCCAAACACCACTCGACGCTCACCGCCAGCCAAGCACCACTCCACACACACTGCCAGACAAGCAGCACTCCGTGCACAGACAGCCAGCCAAGCAGCACTCTGTGCACAGACAGCCAAGAACCTCTCCACGCACACCATCCAGCCAAACGCCACTCCACACACACCGCCAGCCAAGCACCACTCCGTGCACAGACAGCCAAGCGCCACTCCACGCACAACACCAGCCAAGCGCCACTCCACGCACACCACCAGCCAAGCACCACTCCACGCAAACCGCAAGCCAAGCGCCACTCCACGCACACCGCCAGCCAAGCACCACTCCACGCACACCGCAAGCAAAGCGCCACTCCACGCACACCGCAAGCAAAGCGCCACTCCACGCACAGACAGCCAAGTACCACTCCACGCACACCATCCAGCCATGCGCCACTCCACACACACCGCCAGCCAAGAAGCACTCCATGCACAGACAGCCAAGTTCCACTCCACGCACACCATCCAGCCAAGCGCCACTCCACACACACTGCCAGCCTAACACCACTCCACACACACACACCACCAGCCAAGCACCACTCCATGCAGAGACAGCCAAGTACCACTCCACGCACACCATCCAGCCAAGCACCACTACACACACACCCCAAGGCAAACCCACTCCGATTTGCCCCAAGGGGGGGCAGAAATTCAAAAACATAATTACTTGCCACCAGGAAGAGACCCTTGCCCAAGGTGTCGCTTCCAAAACATATACATTGCCCCAAAACAGATCCCTGGTGCCAGTGGGGAATTTCTGCCCCCACCTGGGGGCAAAACAACTAAAAAAACGGGCCGATTTGCCCCCGGGGGGCAGAAAAAACAAAAAGATTATCACAGCCCACCTGGAAGCGACCCTTGCCCAAGGGGTCGCTTCCTAAAAGCTAATTTCAAAATCCCTGGTGCTGGTGGGCATTTTCTGCCCCCCCTCCCCGGGGCAAAACGGCAAAAAAACGGCCCTATTTGCCCCAAGGGGGGGACAGAAAATAAACAACAAAATCAAGGCCCCCGGAAGTGACCCTTACCTAAGGGGTCGCTTCCCAAAACAAACATTGCCCTAATAAAAAATCCCTGGTGCCAGTGGTTTATTTCTGACCCCCCTGGGGCAAAACGGCCGAAATAACGGGCCGATTTTCCCCCAGGGGGAGCAGAAAATCGAAAATAAAATGGCTGCCCACCTGGAAGCGACCCTTGCCCAAGGGGTCGCTTCCTAAAAGCTAATTTCAAGATCCCTGGTGCTAGTGGGCATTTTCTTCCCCCCCCCCGCCCCCCCGGGGGCAAAACGGCAAAAAAAACGGGCCGATTTGCCCCCAGGGGGGACAGAAAATGAATGACAAAATCAAGGCCCCCTGGAAGCGACCCTTACCCAAGGGGTCGCTTCCCAAAACAAACATTGCCCAAACAAAAAAATCCCTGGTGCCAGTGGTTTATTTCTGCCCACCCCTGGGGGCAAAACGGCCGAAATAACGGGCCGATTTGCCCCCAGGGGGAGCAGAAAATCGAAAAAGAAAATGGCTGCCCACCTGAAGTGACCCTTGCCCAAGGGGTCGCTTCCGAAAAGCTAAATTTTTAATCCCTGGTGCTAGTGGGGGAATTTCTGCCGCACGATCGCGACGCTGTGCGCGATCGTGAGGCAGAAATGCCCTGCAAAGAGACATCAGGGGAAAGGAAAATCTCTTTCCTCTCCCCTGATGCCTCTTTGCGGCCCCAAACCCCCGCCGGAGTCCAGAAATCTTACCTTCTCCACCGGCGCTCAGGAAGCAAATGGCTTCCCGAGCGCAGGGAATCCCTGATGATGTCAGCGCGCGCTGTGCGCGCTGACGTCGTCAGGGATTCCCATGGGGAGGGGCGGGGGGGCAAGCGGGAACTCTTCCGCTGCCATCCCCGTGCTACATTACAATATCGCAGACCCTCTGGGAGAGCGCCAGCGCTTCCCCTGAGGGTGGGGCTCATGACGAGCTGGGCTCGTCATCAGCACACGAACACTGTGTACCATGACGAGCCCAGCTCGTCATCAGCATCGAAAGGGTTAAAAAGCTCGTAGTTGGATCTTGGGATC